>NW_004443968.1:17046710-17048109 GCF_000243295.1 Trichechus manatus latirostris
AATCAACTTGCCACCAGGTTGCTGGCTGATCACCTCGAGGGATGGTGCCATACTGGGGACTCAGTGTTGGTCTCTGCTGCTGGCAGATTAGGCACTCAGCAGAGGCTGTGGCCATGTCAGCCTTGGTAAGTGGAAGTCCATGCTGCTGGGCCCATGCATAACCTCCATCCCTGCCACCATGGCCACTGTGTTTATGAGCCCACTGAGCAATGATGGGAGTAGCTGGGGAAAGAGGATGACTTGTTTCCACAGAATGCGTCATCCTATCCACTTGATTGTTAAAATCATCCTCTGCTGAGGTCACCCTTTGGTGAAAATTCACATGAGACACAAATATCTTCACTTCTTAAGCCCATTCAGAGAGGTCTATCTACATACCTCTTCCCCATAAATCCTTGTCTCCAATTTTCCAATCATGTTCCTTCCAAGTCCCTGACCATCCAGCCAAACCATTGGCCACAGCCCATGAATCAGTATATAATCACACATCCCGCCATTTCTCCTTCCAAGCAAAGTGAACAATCAGGTGCACTGCTGTAAGTTATGCCCATTGAGAGGATTTCCCTTCAGCACTGTTCTTCAGGGAGGTGCAGTACTGCTGCCACAGTCCACTTTTGAGTGGCGCCTGCATATAGCGCAGAACCATCTGTAAACCAGGCATGAGTTTTCTCTTCCTCAGTCAACTGATTATAAGGAACTCCCCATGAGGCCGTAGGTGCAGACTGGGAGATGGAAGGTAATGTGACAGGAGTGGAGACCATGGGCATTTGGACCACTTCTTCATGCAACTTAATTGTGCCTTTGGGTCCTGCTCGGGCCTGATATTGAATATACTACTTCCATTTAATGATGGAGTGCTGCTGTGCGCGTCCAACTTTATGGTTCTGTGGGTCAGACAACACCCAGTTCAAGACGGGTAGCTCAGACCTCATGGTGGCTTGGTGTCCCATGGTTAAGCGTTCAGTCTCTACTAAGGTCCAGTAACAAGCCAAAAGTTGTTTCTCAAAAGGAGAGTAGTTATCTGCAGAGGATGCAGAGCTTTGATCCAAAATCTTAAGGGTCTGTGCTGTGATTCACCAATAGGATCTTGCCAAAGACTCCAAACAGCATCTCTATCTGCCACTGACACTTGGATCCATTGGATCAGCTGGATCATATGGTCCAAGTGGCAGAGCAGCTTGCACAGCAGGCTGAACCTGTTGCAGAGCCTTCTCTTGTTCTGGTCCCCACTCAAAACTAGAAGCTTTTTGAGTCACTTGATAAATAGGCTGGAGTAGCACACCCAAATGAGGAATATGTTGTCTCCAAATCCAAAGAGGCCCACTAGGCACTGTGCCTCCTTTTTGGTTGTGGGAGCAGCAAGATGCAGTAACTTATCCTTCACTTTAGAAGAATGTCT
>NW_004443968.1:17050327-17057113 GCF_000243295.1 Trichechus manatus latirostris
TTCTGCTGGCAGGAGTGATTCAACAGAATTTACAGGCTCAGTGTCCCCAGCTTCCTGATTATCTGCCCATATGTCCCCATCCCAAGACTAAGGATCCCATCTCTTCCCAGTCAATGCCCTTACTTTAACTTCAGAGACCTCTCGAGGTTTGCAATTGAGTTGGCGTTGTAATTCAGCCACTCTTACGGTAAGACTCTGGGTTTGGTTTTCAGCAATTTCACTCTGTTACTACAAGAAATAAGGCTTTCTTTCAAAGCACAAGTGAAAGCCTTGAGGTCATGTATGCAGCAGTTGAGCCTTGACTCTGAAGCCCTGAGCGCATCTCTTTCCTTCATCAGTTTGTCTAGCGAAAGTAGGACAAACCAACCAGCTTCCTTATACTTCTCATTCTGACAAAGCTGTAGAAAGATATCACACGTGTGTTCACCCTGAGCCTCACCTTTCACCAATACCTGATCTACAAGTGGTGATATTTTGCGTATTTGTATCGCCACCTCACTCCATGGACTAGCATGGACTAGTGACCTCTTTGCTGCTGGAAGCAGAGTCATCAACGTCTTTGTGACTAACCAGAATTGAGAACCAATTAGAAAACTCATCCTTACAATTTTGTTTCTCTAGAACCACTCCCGGTACCAAATGTCTTTGGCTGGGTTCTCTAGAGAAGCAAAACCAGTAAAGTGTATAAATATATAGAGAGAGAGATTATATCAAGGAAACAACTGACACAATTGTAGAGGCTAGAAAGTCCCCAGTCCGCGGATCAGGGTAGAGGCCTCTCCCAAGTCACACAGCCACAGGAGTGGCAAGCCCAAGGTTGACAGGTTGGAGAGCAAGGCTCCCACTCACAGGCTGTGCAGATCGAAGAATCCCAGGTTCGGCAGATAAGCTAACAGCTCGAGTCCCAAGAACGGGAGATGAGACGACAGGAAACAGCCGCAGGATCCAGAGAGAGCAAAAAGCCAGAATGTCTGCTTATATTCAGAGGCAGGCCACACCCCTAAGGAGACTCCCTTTCATCTGATCGGCTACTCACAGTATATTCAATCATAGGAGTGATTACACTAAAACACTGAGAATCATGGCCCAGCAAAGTTGGCACACAATCTTAACCATCACAATATGTATTTTGCCTGATCTCCTTCCTGATCTCTTGAAGAGCTCCGTATATTAATCTTTTGAATTCTACCTCTGGTAATTCCAAGACCTTCTCTTCCTCCTGGAGGTTTCCTTGGTCTTTTGTTTGGTTGCTTGCTGAAGCATCATGGTCTGCCTGTTTATATGATTTGATATTGAACATTGTCTCTGAGCCATCAATAAGTTATTATATTTATTTATTTTATATTTGCTTACTGTGTCCTAGCTTCTTGTTTTATTTTGTTTTGTTATGCGCAAATAGGTTGGACGTGTGAGCTACTTTGATTTTTGGCGTCTTTGAGGCTCTCACATCCTGTTATCAGTTGGTTAGAACTGCTGCTAGGTATGTGAGCCCTGTTCTTGTGTATATTCACTTCAGTTGTCCAGGTTGTCATTCATGGAGTGTGGTGCAGACTCTTACCTACAGTCCTAGATGGGCAGGGCTAGAATGAGTGATTGGAGCATGCAGAGATATCTGACTGCAGTAAGGGATTATGTGCTGAGCAAGGTAGGGGCCGATGGCTGCCCCTGAGTGCCCTGGTAGAAGACATGTCCCTGTTCCCTGGAGCGCATGGGTGGGTGAGTTTGCCGCCAGACTTTGGGCATCCAATGCTGTTGGCTGTAAGAACTGGGAGGCACCACTTATTCTTGGACCCCTGTCATGGGTGGCTAGATGGAGTGGCTGGATTCCTCAGGCCCCTGACGTGGGTAGGTGAGGACCCTGCTTAATGGGCAGAGTGGTGTCAAATGTCACGAATCTGCCACTCCCCCTTAGCTGTTGCAGTTGGAAATAGACTTCAGGTATATACCCTGTTGTTCTATGCTAATGAGGGCCTACACTGTTGAAATGGGCCCATGCAGGTCTATGCAGGGGTGAAAAGCATTTGAAGTCCATGGATCCCTCAGGCCTGTGCCTAGGCAAAGGGGCAGTGCCTGCCCTGAGGTCCCAGCTTAGGGGAGCTGACAGATTATTTTTTCCTGTTTCTTATTTGTTTGTTTATTTGTTCCCTCTCAGAAGTCGGGAGACTGGCTCAGGCGAATGCGACAGGTTCCACTTCCAGCCTAGGGGGCATGGCAGTCACTGAAGCCAGACCAGGACCACAGCAGAGCAGGAAGGGGGTGAGTAAAGGGGAAAGAGACATTTTCCAGAGGGGAAGGGTTATTCTGATCCCACACGGTAGGTTATATGCTTGCACTTAACTTTTACAGATCTAGCACTGCTTACCCCGGGTCTGGAGGCTTGTGCACAGTCTCCACTAGTAAGTTTCTCCAAATGTAGGAAACCCATCCTGAGTGCTACTCCTAGCTTCAGCCCACGTGCACCAGCTGATCCAAACTGCAGGGTGCTGGCCAGGTCAGGTCTGGCATACTCTTGCTGCTTCTGAACTGGCTTTCCGTCTACCTGCCACTCAGTCCAACACCTCAGCTTTGCTGTTCAGGGCTCCCACATTATCGTACATAAACGGTTCACTTGTTTTTTCTGGTCTTTGTCACAAGAGGGACCACAGGAAGTTGTCTGATTATTCCACCATCTTGGCCACACAACCTCCACTAGCTTTTTTAACAAGTATTATGTTGTTTCAAATTTTCATTATAGTAGGCATGCTGCAATTCATATACTTTTATAGCCATCAAAATTAATTCAAATTCCTCCAAATTAAAAAAAAAAGAAGATTCACACACACAATTTGTTATTCAGTATTGCGACTCACAAAAATGTTTCTTCTTGCTAACCTTACATGCAGAAGGTAAAATGAGTCGAAGAACATCTAAACAGTGAATTCCCCACTTTTATGATACTATAGAAGTGTCAAGACAAGGTCCTATAGATCTATAGACTGTTTAAAGTTGTTATTAAATTATTAGTTAAGGAAATACACACTTTTCCTCTAGATGCAATTAACTGGCAAATCACATTTAGGTATCATATTATTTTTTGTTTGTTCTTTTGTTTGTTTTAACCAGTGCGTTATAATATATATATTTTTTTTCTTTTTCTTATTATACTTTAGATGAAGGTTTACAGACCAAATAGTTTCTCATTAAACAGTACACATATGTTTCATGACAATGGTTAACAACCCCACGACATGTCAACACTGTCCCTTCTTGAACTTGAGTTCCCTGTTACCAGCTTTCCTGTCCCCTTCTGTCTTCAAGTCCTTGTCCCTGGACTGTTGTGCCCCATTAGTCTCATTTTCTTTTATGGGGCTGTCTAATCTTTGACTGAATGGTGAACCTCTGGAGTGACTTCATTACTGAGCTAAAAGGGTGTCCCGGGGCCATACTCTCAAGGTTTCTCCAGTCTCTGTCAGGCCAGTAAGTCCGATCTTTTTTGGGAGTTAGAATTTTGTTCTACATTTTTCTCCAGTTCTGTCCGGGACTTTCTGTTGTGATCCCTGTCAGAGCAGTCAGTGGTGGTAGCCGGGCACCATCTGACTGGACTCAGTCTGATGGAGGGCATGGTAGTTGTGGTCCATTAGTCTTTCAGACTAATCTTTTCCTTGTATCCTGTTCTCTTCATTCTCCCTTGCTCCCAAAGGGGTGAGACCAGTGGAGTATCTCAGATGGCTGCTCACAGGCTTTTGAGACCCCATTCACTACTCACCAATGTAGAATGTAGAACATTTTCTTTATAAACTGTGTGATGCCAATTAAGCTAGATGTTCCCCGAGACCATGGTCCCCACAGCCCTCTGCCTAGCAATTCGGTGCCTTAAGGAGTTGGATGTGTCTATGGAGCTTCCATGACCTTTCTTTGTACAAGTTGTGCTGGCTTCCCCAGTATTGTATACTGTCTCACCGTTCACCAAAGTTATCTCTTATCTATTGTGTATTTAGTATTTCTCCCCACCCCTCCCATCCCTCGTAACCAACAAAGATTGTTTCTTTTTGTGTGTAAACTTTTTCATGACTTTTTACAGTAGTGGTGTCATACAATATTTGTCCTTTTGTGATTGTATTGTTAAACTCAGCAAATGTCCTGCAGTTTCATCCATGTTATGAGATGCTTCACAGATTCATCATTGTTCTTGATCTTTACATAATACTCCATTGTGTGTAGGTACTAATGTGGGCATGTACCATAGTTTGTTTATCCTTTCATCTGTTGATGGACATCTAGGTTGTTTCTATCTTTCTGCTATTGTGAACAATGCTGAAATGAACATGGGTGTACATATGCCTATTCGTATGACAGCTCTTATTTCTCTAGGATATATTCCTAGGAGTGGGATTGCTGGATGGTATGGTATTTCTATTTCTAGCTGTCTAAGGAAGCACCATATCGTTTTCCAAAATGGTTGTATCATTTTGCATTCCCACCAGCAGTGCATAAGAGTTCTAATCTCCTCGCAGCCTGTCCAACATTTGTTATTTCCAGTTTTTTTGATTCGTGCCAGCAATGTCGGGGTGAGATGGTATTACATTCTGGTTTTAATATGCATTTCTCTAATGACTAGTGACCACTAGCATTTCCTCATGTGTCTGTTGGCCGCTCGAATGTCTTCTTTGGTGAAGTGTCTGTTCATTTCCTTTACACATTTTTCGATTGGATTATTTGTCTTTATCTATTTATTAGATTTTCTTGCAGATTTTAGAGATTAGAACTTTGTCTGATTTGTAATGTCCAAAATTTTTTTCCTAGTCTGTAGGATCTCTTTTTACTCTTTTGGTGAAGTCTTTTGATGAGCATAAGTGTTTAACTTTTAGAAGATCCCAGTTATCTAGCTTATCTTCTGGAGTTTGTGTGTTGTTGGTTATGGTTTGTATCTTCTTAATGCTGTTTATTAGAGCCTCTAACATTGATCTTATTTTTTCTTCTATGAACTTTATAGTTTTTAGTTTTTATATTTAGGTCTTTGATCCATTTTGAATTGGTTTTGTGTATGATGTGTGGTACGAGTCCTGTTTCATTTTTTTGCAGCTGGACATCCAGATTTGCAAGCACCATTTGTTAAATAGACTGTTTATTCCCCATCAAAGATCAGGTGACCGTAGGTGGATGGATTTACATCTGATTTCTCAGTTCTGTTCCATTGGTCAATGTATTTGTCGTTGTACCAGTACCAGGCTGTTTTGACTACTGTAGCTGTATAGTAGGTTCTGAGATCACGTAGTGCAAGTCCTCCTGCTTTACTCTTCTTCAATAGTGCTTTACTTATTCAGGGCTTCTTCCCTTTCCACATAAAGTTGATGATTAGTTTTTCCATCTCTTTACGGAATTTTGTTGGTATTTGGATCGAGATTGCATTGTATTTGTAAGTTGCTTTGGGCAGAATTGTCATTTTCATAATGTTGAATCTACCTATCCATGAGCATGGTGTGTTTTTCCATTTATGTAGATCCCTTTGGGTTTCTTGCAGTAGTGTTTTGTAGGTTTCTTTGTATAGGTCTTTTACATCCCTGATAAAATTTATTCCTAAATATTTTATTTTTTTAGGGGCTATTATAACTAATACTGTTTTCCTGATTTCCTTTTCATCTTTCTGTTTATGGATGTGCAGTAATACAACTGATTTTTATATGTTTATCTTCTATTCTGCTACTCTGCTGAATCTTTCTATTAGTTCCAGTAATTTTCTAGTGGAGTCTTTTGGGTTTTCTATGCATAGAAAACAGGGACAGTTTAACTTCTTCATTACCAATTTGGATGCCCTTTATTTCTTTTTCTTGCCTTATTGCTCGAGCTAGGACTTCCAGCACAATGTTAAATAGGAATGGTGATAAAGGGCATCCTTGTCTTGTTCCTGTTCTCAAGAGGAATGTTTTCAGCCTCTCTCCATTAAGAATGATGTTGGCCATTGATTTTGCATAGGTGCCCTTTATTATGTTGACAAATTTCCCTTCTATGCCTATCTTATTGAGTGATTTTATCAGTAATAGGTGTTGGATATTGTCGATTGTCTTCTACGTCCATTGAAATGATCATGTGATTTTTTTCTTTCCTGTTATTTATGTGGCGGATTACGTTGATTGATTTTCTAATGTTGAACCATCCTTGCATAACTGGTATGAATTCTATTTGGTCGTGGTGTTTTTTTTTTTTTTTTTTGTATGATGCTGAATTCTATTGGCTAGAATTTTGTTGAGAATGTTTGCATCTATATTCATGAGAGATATTTGTCTGTAATTTGTGGCATCTTTGCCTTCTTTTGCTATCAGGGTTATGCTGGCTTCATAGAATGAATATGGAATTGTCACTTCCTTTAGTATGTTCTGAAATAGTTTGAGTAGTACTGGTATAAGCTCTTCTCTGAATGTTTGGCAGAATTCTCCAGAGAAGCAGTCTGGGCCAGGGCTTTTTTTTGTTGGGAGTTTTTTAATTATCTTTTCAATCTCTTCTCTTGTTATGGGTCTGTTCAGATTTTCAACATCACTTCGTGGTAGTTTGGGTAGGTAGTGTGTTTCTTGAAATTTATCCATTTCCTCTAGGTTTTGCAATTTGTTGGAGTATAGTTTTTTCATAATACTCTGTTATGATCCTTTTTATTTCAGTTGGGTCTGATGTAATGTCCTCCATTTCATTTCTTAGTTGGGGTATTTGATTCTTCTCCTGTTTGTTTGTCAGTCTCTCCAGTGGTTTGTCAATTTTGTTGATCCTTTCAAAGAACCAACTTTTGGTTTTGTTGATTCTTTCTATTGTTTTTCT
>NW_004443968.1:17057835-17058980 GCF_000243295.1 Trichechus manatus latirostris
TTTTCTTTGCTCCTCTTACTGTCCTGTGCTGAATTCTTTTTGTTTGTGGAATGTTTTTTATTTCTCCTGTTTCTGTAGGTTTTGTTTTTACTAAGACTTTGTCTTTTTCTCATGTATTTTGATGAGTAAGTTTGTTAACTTTCTTTGTGGTTACCTTGAAATTTACCCTTATATTCCTATGTCTGAACCAGTCTATTATTACTTGGTATCTTCTTGCCTTCTTCTCCATTAGAAGGTTCTATACCTACACCATCTATTCCCTCTTTTATTGTTCTGATTTTGTCATTTACATATTAACCTCTCTGGTTCCGTATTTTAATTCTTTTGGTTTTGGATTGTCACTGAGGGTTCTTTTCCTAGGTTGGTATCTGGCTTGTATGATCCTGCATCCTAGATGCAGCCTGTGGTCTGATGTTATTTGTTCTCAGACTGAAGGACTCCCTTTAATAATTCTTGTAAGTTTGGTTTGGTTTTTACATAGTCCTATAATTTCTGTTTATCCGGAAATGTCTTAATTTCACCATCATATTTGAATGAGAGTTTTGCAGGATGTATTATTCTTGGCTGTCAAATTTTTTCTTTCAAGGATTTATATGTCATGCCATTGCCTTCTTACCTGCATGGTTTCTTCTGAATAATCCAAGATTAGTCTTATTGTTTCTCCTCTGTGACTTTTTGTTTTTCTCGAGCTGCTCTCAGGATTCTTTGTTTGTCTTTGGTTTTAATGAGTGTGATTATGATATGCCTTGGTGATTTTCTTTTGGTGGTCTACCCTATATGGGGTTCTTTGAGCTTCTTGGATGGTCAGCTTTTCATCTTTCATGATATTGGGGAAAATTTCTGTCAGCAGTTCTTCAATGATCCACTCTGTGTTTTCTGTTTTCTCCCCCTGTTCTGGAACTCTGATCACTGGCATATTTTTGCTTTTGATTGTATCCCACACACTTCTCTGGATTTCTTTTTTCTTCTTTCTTTTTTCTGATTTTTCCTCAGGGTTGTATACAAGTGTTTGTCTTCAATTTCGCCGATCCTCTCTTACAAAGTTTCAAACCTGCTGCTCAGCCCTTCTATGACACTGTCCATTTCTGAAATCTTGTTGTTTATCTTTTGGATTTCTAATTGTTGTTTTTGTATGATTTCTAGTT
>NW_004443968.1:17059080-17099158 GCF_000243295.1 Trichechus manatus latirostris
TAATTGTTGTTTTTGTATGATTTCTAGTTGTGAATTTATTTTGGCATTTTGTTCCTGCATTATTTTCCTGAATTCTTCCATTTTTTTGGTTTGTATTTTCCATGAATTTGTCTAATTTTTCTTCATTTTTTATCTGCTTTTTGCTTCAGCTCTTGGATAGCTCTGAATATTAGAGATTCAAATTCCCCATAAGGTAGTTGTGCCTTTTCTTCTACTGGAAAGTCATCTTGTATTTTATTTTTGAAGCCTATTGGAACCATCCTGTCCTGTTTTTGTATATGTTTTGATATTGTCTGCTGTCTTTGGGGCATTCAGTAGTTATTTTCCTTATTTATTGATTGTAGATTTGTTTGTTTCATTCCTCTTATTTGTTTTATTTGGTTACGTCTGAACAGGTGGGCTGTGTGTTCTTTGTTGTTTGCTCATCTGTGGGCATGATAGTTTTCACCTCCTTCTCCAATGGGCAACGTCAGCCAGGTATGGTACATCTAGACAGGTCCAGCTGAAGGTGAGTTGATGGGATGGGTTGTTTGTGGCATGTATTCAGGCTAACAGGGTGGGCCAGGAATCAGTGCAAAGCAGGTTCCACTAGGCTGTGCCTATGCTGATGGGGGTGTTATGTTCAGCATACAGTGCAGGTATGCAGGAAGGAGGGGGAAGATTGTGATGTGTGCAGCTAAGATGGGTATGGGAAAGAGGAGAGAGGGGGAGAGAAACAGGAACCAAAAACTTACAAAAAAAAAAACAAAAAAGAACGCTAAGAGAGATTGCCATTGGAGTGGAGAGATGAGAGACTGAGAAACGGAGAAAAACAAAAAGGAAAGAAAAAAAGGAAAACGGATAAAGAAAAAAGGAATAAAAGTTAGAAAAAAGAAAAGCAAAACTCCTAGAGATCCCACCAGTGTGGCTGCAAGGACTCAGGAAGTTGCTCCCAGGCTGTTACGTACAGCCTGGCTAGCAGGTATAGAGGTGTCACATAGCATCAGGTGTTTAGGAGACAGGAATAGAAGGTAAGTGTAGAGAGAAGAGAAACTGGGAAATGAAGAAAGATAAAAAGGGAAAAATAAAAAAAAATTAAACAAACAAACAAAAAAGAAAAAAGAAATGTCCCCAGCGATCCCACTGCACAGCTGCGCAGACTGAGGGAGTAGCCCCCAAGCCGCGCAGTACTGCCTGGCTAGAAGGGCTCACAAACCTAGAAAAGAAAAAGAAAACAAACAAATTAGAACAGACCAAATAAAAACAAACACATACAAAGCCCTGGTGATCCCACCAGTGTCGCTGCATGGGCCAGGAAGCAGTTCCACAGTTGGGCGGCGTTTCACAGCCTTTCAGGAAGAAGCAAAGATTGCACATAGAGCCAAGTATTTGAGGGAAAAGAGGAGGAGGTGGTGAGAGGCATGGAAGAAACCAAAAGAAGTGGAAAAAAGCAACACCTGTAACCAACAAATGGCACTCAGGGAGCCAGCCAGTGTGGGTGGGTGGAATCCAAGCAGCTCTAGGGTTAAGCTAGTACTTCCCAGCCAGGAGACTGTGGCCGCAGGAAGCAGAGGAGGCCAAGTTGGGGTGAAGAAGGGTGGGGGTTGGGAAAGCATATATCGCTGGTTTCCAGTTGTTCTGTCTCCTGCTGGAAGCTCCATGAAGCTGCTTTCCTGTACTCCCTGTTCGCTGATCTCCAACAGGAGTCTAAGATGGTAGATCTGTGCTGTGTTAGCTGATAGGGACCTCTGCATGTATCTCTCCTCTCTCTCTGTTCTCTGTCAGTTTCTTATTCCATTTGGTGTTTGGCTGAGTTCTTTATCTCTTCATTTGATGCTTAGGGTTTCAGGATTGATGTTTGTCTCTGTTTGACTTAGATAATCAGATCTTTGCTGTGGAGGGACGGAGTGGTATTTCTGTCTATAGCGCCATGTTGACCGGATGTCTGGTTATCATACTATTAATGAAAATTTCACTATTAATTATGCACACACAAATGAGTGTGTGTAAATATATATATAAATACAAATATATTCACAAATATGTGAGGAGTTCTGACCTCTTTTAACCTGTAATTCATTTGTGAACTGCTGTGGACCAACTTGGACAAACCAAGTCCATCCCCCTTAAAATTTATTGGTCCATCTTCTGAACTCCTTACATTTGCTTTCTTTTATCACCTTGCATTTCAGGTAAAAAATTGGCAAAAAGGACTGGTTGTCTTAGAAATCTAGTGCTGTTATAACAGAAGTACCACAAGAGGATGGCTTTAACAAAGAGAAATTTATTCTCTCACACTCTAAGAGGTTGGAAGTCCAAATTCAGGTGCCTGTATAGGGAAAGTTTTATTTCTCTGTTGGCTCTGGAGGAAGATCCTTGTCATCAACATTCCCCTGGACTAGGAGCTTCTCAGCGTAGGAACTTTTGGTCCAAAGGACACATTCTGTTCCCAGTGATGCTTTATTGGTGGTATGAAGTCCCTCTGTCTCTCTGCTTGCTTCTCTCTTTTATCTCTTGTAAAATAAAAGTGATGCATGCCACACCCCAGGGAAACTCCCTTTACATTGGATCAGGGATGTGACCTGAGTAAGGGTGTTACATCTTTAACTTAACCCAATCATGCGTCATTAACTACACGCAGAGATTATGGTTTAGAACACATAGGAAAATTACATCAATCATGAAATGGAGGACAACCACACCATATTGGCAATCATGGCCTAACCAAGTTGACACATATTATGGGGGGACAAATACAATCCATAAAAATGGACAATTCAGAATTTTTCCCTATGAGAATATCAGCATAATTTATCAAACTGTCCTTATCCACAGCTTAAAATCATTGATCTATGTTCTTTTTTTAAAATTGTGCTTTAGATGAAGGTTTATAGCACAAATCAGTTTCTCATTAAATAATTAATACACATATTGTTTTGTGACATTGGTTGCCAACTCTGCAACCTGTCAACTCTCTACCCTTCACAATCTTGGGTTCCCCATTTCCACTTGTCCAGTATTCCTGTCCCATCCTGCCGTCTCATCCTTGCCCCTGGGCTGGTGTTCTCATTTAGTTTTCATATACATAGTTGAGAGTGATGGTTAAGATTGTGTGTCAACTTGGCTGGGCCATGATCAGTGTTTTAATGTAATCACTCCTATGATTGAATATATTGTGAGTAGCCAATCAGATGAAAGGATGTCTCCTTGGGGGTGTGGCCCTGCATCTGTATATAAGTAGACATTCTGGCTTTTTGCTCTCTCTGGATCCTGCGACTGCTTCCTGTCGTATCATCTCCCATTCTTGGGACCGGAGCTGTCAGCTTATCTGAAGAACCTGGGATTCATCGATCTGCACAGCCTGTGAGCAGGAGCCCTGCTCTCTGACCTGCCAATCTTGGGCTTGCCAGCTTCTGTGGCTGTGTGACTTGGGAGAGGCCTCTACCCTGATCCACGGACTTGGGACATTCTAGGCTCTACAATCACGTGAGCTGTTTCTTTGATATAATCTCTCTCTCTATATATATATTTATACACATTGCTGGTTTTGCTTCTCTAGAGAACCCAGCCTAAGACACTGAGCTATACACATTATTGTTTGTTTTATGAACCTATCTAATCTTTTGCTGAAGGGTGAACCTCAGAAGTGACCTCAGTACTGAGTTAAAAGAATGTCTCGGGGCCATACTCTTGGGGTTTCTCCAGTCTCTGTCAGACCAGTAAGTCTGAGTTTGAATTTTGTTCTACATTTTTCTCCAACTCTGTCTGGGACCCTCTGTTGTGATCCCTGTCAGAGCAGTCAGTGGTGGTGGCCAGGCTCTATGTACTTGTGCTGGACTCAGTCTGGTGGAGGCTGTGGTAGTTGTGGTCCATTAGTCCTGTGGTCTAATCTTTCCTTTGTGTCTTTGGTTTTCTTCATTCTCTCTTGCTCCAGACTGGGTGGGACCAGTGGAGTATCTTAGATGGCTGCTCACAAACTTTTAAGGTCCCAGAGGCTACTCATCAAAGGAAGAAGTAGAAGATTTTTTTTATGAACTATGTTATGCCAGTTGATGTAGATGTTCTCCAAGAGCATAGTCCCCAGACCTCAGTCCAGTAATTTGATCCCTCAGGGAGCCTGGATATGTCTATGAAGCTTCCATGACTTTGCCTCAATCAAGTTGTGCTGACTTCCCCAGTATTGTGTACCGTCTTACCCTTCACCAAAATTACCACTTATCTATTTTATAGTCAGTGTTTTTCTCCCCACACCCTTCACCTCCCTAGTAAACATCAAATATTTCTTTCTGTGTGTAAACCTTTTCATGAGTTTTTATAATAGTGGTTTCATACAGTAGTTGTCCTTTTGTGATTGACTTCTTTCACTCAGCATAATGCCCTCCAGATTTATCCATGTTGTGAATTCCTTTTGTTTGTGGATTTTCTTTTCATTCCTTTCATTTTTGTAGATTTTGTGTTCACTGAGATTTTTTCTTCTTTATTTTGAAGAGTAGGTTTTGTTAACTTTCTTTGAAATTTACCCCATGTTCCTAAGTTTTTTTATTACTTGATTTCACCTTGACTTCCTCTCCATTTGAGAGTTCTATACCTATATCATTTCTTTTTTATTGTTATGACATTATTGTCATTTACAGATTGATCGTTTTGGTTCCCCATTGTAAATCTTTTCATTTTGTTTTATCCTTGAGAGTTCATTACCTAGGTTGTTACCTGGCTAATGCTGTCCTGTGTTCTAGATTGAGGTTGTTGTCTGATGCTGTTGGTTCTCTAACCAAAGGACTCCTTTTAATAATTCTTGTAAGTCTGGTTTGGTTTTTACCCTTAATTTCTGTTTGTCTGGAAATGTCCTAATTTTGCTATTATATTTGAGAGAGAGTTTTGTAGGATATATTATTCTAGATTGGCTTTTTTTTTTTTCTTGCAAGGTTTTATGGATGTCATTCTATTGCCTTCTTGACTGCATGGTTTCTACCAAATAATCAGAGCTTGGTTTTATTGTTTCCCCTTTGAATATGACTTTTCATTTTTCTCGAGCTGCTCTCAGGATTCTTTATCTTTGGTTTTGGTGAATGTGATTATATTTCTTGGTGACTTTCTTTTTGAGTCTATCCTATATGGGGTTTCTTGCACTTCTTGGTTGATCAGCTTTTCATCTTTCTTGATATTAGGGAAGTTTTCTGTCAGCAAATCTTCAGAAATCCTCTCTGTGTTTTCTGTTTACTCCCTGTTCTGGAATTCTGATCACTAGAAAAATTTTGCTTTTGATTATATCTCACATCGTTCTCAGGTTTTCTTCATTCTTTTCTCTGATTTTTCCTCAAAGTGGTATTCAAGGATTTGTCTTCAATTTCACTGTTCCTATCTTCCACTGTTTCAAATTTGCTTCTAAAACCTATTGCATTATCCATTTTGGAAAACTTTTGTTTATCTTTTAAATTTCTGATTGCTGTTTTTGTATGATTTCTAGTTGTTTATTTATTTTGACATTTTGTTCCTGAATTTTTCCATTGCTTGGTCTGTGTTTTCCCTGATTTTGTCTGTAATTTCCATGATTTTGGCTATTTTCTCCTTATTTTTGTGTTTTCCTTCATATCTTCCATAATGTCTTGGAAAGCCCAGAATATTAGACTTCTGTGTACCCTATCAGGTAGTTCTAGCACCTTTTCTTCTACTGTAAGGTCATCTGGTGTTTTATTTCAGTTGATTTCTGGAGCCATCTTGTCCTTTTTTTTATGTTGTGACACCATCTGCTGTCTCCTAGACATTCAGGAATTATTTTCTTCATTTATAGAGTATAGATTGCTTTGTTTGGTCCTTTTTTTGTTTGTTTCATTTGGTTATGTCTGGCAGGAGTACTGGGCATGTTTTGTTCTTGCTTGTCTGTGGGCATGATACTTCTCACCACCTTGTCCAGGGGGGCAGGGCCAGTCACTAAGCAATGGTGCAGCAGGGCAGGTCCAGCAAGTGGGGAGGGATGGGAATGGGTGATTTACAGCAATAAGTGGGGCTAGTGGGGCAGGCCCAGCGGGCAGTGAAGGGTAGAGTCCAGGGGTTCAGTGTCACACTGGTACTGCTTTGGGGCACAGCAGTTGGCACAAGGTGCAGATGGGCAGGAAAGAAGGGAAAGGATGTGATGTGTAGAGTTACGTGAGTGAGAGAAATGAGAAATAAGAGAGAGAAACAGAAAGAGAAAAAAAGGAGTATGGGCAGCACATGAGGATGAGTGGATGGGAGAAAGGAAAATAAAGAAGAGAAAGAGAGTGACAAAAGAAAAAACAGAAACAGCAACAACAAAAAATAAATAAATATGGTGCTGATGGAGCCGGCCATTGGGGGCAGGGTGGAATCTGGGTGGTGAACTAGTGTCTGTCTTGCCTGGCAGCATGGCACAGCCCCTCACGAAGGAGTGGAGGCAGTGCAGGGCTTAGGTGGGAGTGTGAAGGAAAAGGAAAATGGAGAAAGGTAAAGAAAAATATAAGAATATGGTGCTGAGGGAGCCAGCCTGTAAGGGTGGCACAGACCCAGGGAAGTCATGTGTCAGTGGCTTTCTTAATGAGTGGTGAGGCACGGCCTTTCAAGAAGGGATATGGATGGTACACAGGGCTAGGTAGGTAAGAGACAGGAAAGGAAGGAATAGAGAGAAAGAGAAGAAACAACCAAAAAATATGGTACTGAGGGAGCTGGCCAGTGACTGGAGCATAGACCCAGGGAGGCCACGTGCCAGTGGCTCTCTAGCTGAGTGATGCAGCACAGCCTTTTGAAAAAGGGTGGAGGTGACACATAGGGCTAGGTGAGTGGGAGAAAGCAAAGGAAGGAAGGGAGAGAGAGAGAAGAAACAGAAAAAGAAAACAATAAAACTAAAAAAGTATGGCACTGAGGATGCTGGCCGGTGGGGGCAGCACAGACCCAGGGAGGCTGTGTGCCAGTGGCTATTTAGCTCAGTGGTGCAGCATGGCCCTTTGAGAACTGGTGGGGATGGCACATGTGCCTATGTAGGAAAGGAAGAAAGAGAGAGAGAGAAAAGAAACAAACACACAAAAAATATGGTACTGAGGGAGCTGGCAGATGGGGACAGCACAAACCCAGGGAGGCCATGTACCAGTGGCACTCTAGCCAATGCATGCAATAAGGCCCATCGAGAAGGGGTAGGACAGCACATGGGGCTAGGTGTGCAGGAGAAAGGAAATAAGGAAGGGAGAGAGAGAGAAGAAACAACAACAACAACAACCAAAAACAATGAACAAAAAATATGGTCCTGTGGGAGGTGGCCGTTGGGGCTGGCATGGACCCAAGAGGGCTGTGTACTAGTGGTCTTCCAGTTGACCAGCGTGGCACAACTCTTGAGAAGGAGCGGGAACAGAGCATGGGTCTAGGTGGGCAGGAAAAAGGAAAGGAAGGAAGGGATAGAGACAGAGAAAAAACAAAAACAAAAACAAAAAATATGGCACTGAAGAAGCCAGCCAGTGGGGGCTGCTTGGACCTGGGGAGGCCATGTGTCTGTGGCTCTCTGGCCAAGAAGTATGGCACAGCCCATTGAGAAGGGGCAGGGACGGCACATGGGGCTAGGTGGGCAGGAAAAGGAAGGGGGAGAGAGAGAGAAGAAACAAAAAACTCCAAAATAACAGTAACAAAAAACTTAAAAAATGGTGCTGGGGGAATCGACCATTGGGGGCAGGGCAGACCCTGAGGACAGTGAGCTGATGTCTTTCTGCCCAAGTAACCTGACCGCGGCCCACTGGAAAGCAGCAGAGTCCGTGTAGAGGGAAGAAGGGTGGGGGGTGGGAAAGGGTGTATCCTTGGTTACTGGGTGCTCTGTCTCCTGTTGGGAGTTCTGCGAAGTTGCCTTCCCGTACTCCCTGTTCACAGTTCTTGATGTTGTAGTCCAAGATAGTTAATCTGTGCCACATTAGCTGATAGGGGACCTCCACTCCATAGCTCTCCTCATTCTCTGTTCTCTGTCAGTTTCTTATTCCATTTGGTGCTTGATAAAGTTCTTTATCCCTTCATTTGATGCTTAAAGTTTCCAGGATTGATGTTTGCATCTGTTTTAGCTAGTTTTTCGGGTCTTTGCTGCAGACAGACAGCATGGTGCTTCTGTCTGTAGTGCCATGTTGGCTCCATCTCCATTGATCTATATTCTAGTGACAACTTTAGAGGTCTTAACAAAATGATCTTCCATGCCTCTCATTGTCTTTCAAACTTTTCAGGCCATCTTTTCATCCACTCAGCCCATGGATAAATAACTCTTTTTAGATAAAGCATCCCTATTTATAAGCTTTTACAAGGAGTGAATTTCTATAGCTTTGTTTCCTATCTACCCTTTAAACTTTCGTCTTAAAATCTTTTTCTTTTCTTCATCCAATTTTCTGACACTCCTATTTTTCTCTATGTATGGTATCTTATTTCGATATTTCCTTGGGATGGTTGGCTTACCTTTTTATGTTTTTTTCACATCCAGACACTGACCAACGTAAGCTCGAAACACTAGATTACTCTCTGCTCTACTTATCATGGGAGGAGAATTAGCATGCCAGAACTTGTGGTTCTATGCTTTTATATCTTTGCTCAAACATTTTCCCTATCAAGTAAGACTTCTACCTCTATGCCTGCCAAAGATACTCATAATTTACATTCTATTTGAAATGCATTTACATTTTTTAAATATTATTCTTGCTGGAGTTAGAAGTTATCATTTTCCTGCATCTTATGAGATTTCGTATTTATTGAGCGCAGTTACATATCAATTATTTTGCTAGACAATTTATTTATACTATTTCATTTAACTTTCATTAAAACTCTAAGCCATAGATCTCAGGTCTTTCCAATCCAATACCCCTCTTTTTATAACAAGTATTTTGTAATAATCTCTTTATGATCTCAAAATTGAATTCACAGATAACATGATTATCTACCTAATTTCAAAAATCAATATAAAATTCTCTTAATATTAGATTAAATAAAAGGTAAGAAATTTGATGATAAATATTTTAACATGTAAAATATTTACATGTTTGAGCTTGGCTTAGTGAAGCAGCCAGAATCCTTCACCTATTTACAAGAAATAAGTTCTAATTTCAGAGAAGTAAATATCCGAGGCCATTTTGTACATTAATGAAAGGAAAATAAAAGTGAGATTACTAGACACTAATACAAAAAAAAAATTAACAGACTATGCATATTAGTGTATGATAAAAAACAGAAAAATATAAGAAATAACCTTAACTAAGAGATAAACATGCCAAGATAAAAACTACTGGGTTAGAGAAAATGAAAGTATGATGTAACTTTGCCAAATTTAATTGCAGAATTGTCATTTAATTTTGATGTTTTCTTTTTTTATCTATTAGGAAAATAAAAATGTTAGCAGAAGAATAACTTTATGGGTATCATATAAAAATTTCAGATATTCAAATAACAATTGTTGACCTTTTCATACTTTTGTACATTTTCAAACAGGGATACAAATGTAGATATATCTATCTCCTGTGAACATGACAGGCACATATAGAGACTGATACAAATATGTGGTTTTGGTAGCTCAGACACTAGTTTTGCCTTTGGGTTTGTAATTTCAGAAATGATGAACTACTTGTGGTAAAGTTCAGAAATACAAGCACATCATTCCCTTGATTTGCATATTAAAATAGAAAAGTAAATATAAATGAAATCTCTACCAAAGTACTTTGCATATACATGGGTCTAGGCTCAGATAATTATAAGCAGGAGTTTCAACTACTTGACAGTTGAACATTAAAAAATCTGGAGGATGCAGGATTTTCTCAGCATTGAAAAGTGATTGGCATCACTACCCCTCACCTCAAATGTCAGCAGTACTGTCAATCAAGGGTATATCAAAAGATACTCTTCTTTCCAGAAAGTGTGATAAAATGGAATGTGTTCAAATACAGCTTATCAATTCTAAGAAGGCATGAAAGCATCAGATCTCCCAAGTTTCCCAGACAACTGAAACCTTTGGCAACCCCTCCCAACCATTTTGTCCCTAGATTAGAAATGTAACTGAAGTGATTCTAAGTGACTATATTTCCTCTAAACCAAAACTGTTAACATTAAGGAAACTGTATAGTTTATTTTTCATTAGAAATTACCCTAAGAACCTATTTATGTCGATGGTGGGGTAATGTGTAAGAATGACAGAAATAGAATTGTAAGAGAATTAATCCATAGCTAAGGAATGGAGGCAAGGCCTTCTCACATGCTTACATAGACATAAAAGAATAATTTCCGTTTCACTCTACCCTGGTATTGCTCAGACATTGGCAATAACACTGCCATAGATTTTCCCAGGGGCTCCTGTGGTAACTGTAGCTTAGTTTAGTCTCCACTGTGGGTTGGAGCATGTTAAATAGAATCATGTTTTTCTTTCCAGCATTTGACCAAATAAATATCACTTGGATATGTCCCTTTCCCTCTAGTACACTAACATTAAATCATCAATCTGTACTTGTGGGTATGATGACCAACATTTTCTTTTTACTCTTTTTTCCAAATTTGAGTTCCCATCATGGATCCCACAAAGTACTTCCTGCCAAGTCCAGGGGTTAAGCATTCGTGGTAATTTTCATTTGAAATGTACAGAAGATTTATAGGTTTTCATTAATGCTAATGGTTCATTTGAGTGGAAAGTGTGTTCAATCAAGTGCTCCTTTGAATTGGATTCCCAGGCCTCACTCAAACACAGCTGGTTTTAAGGCAGAGTAATGCAAAGTCTGTTCTTGCCAAAGTACATATGTTTCGTACAACTTAAGGCGGGGTTCTTAGACTGTTGACACACTTGCCAAAAACCAGAGATATTATTTATTTTGCTTTTGTGTTTGTAGAAATTGGCAGGCTAAAAAGATGGAGAATTATTCAGTCATCTCTCTCCCTTCTGGCTTGGCACTCACTGCAGTAGCTGATAAATGCGGTAGTGGGAGGTTATCTGTCGTCTTGCAGCTGCTGGGGATACTTGGCATTCATTTTCATGGATACCTAATTGTTGTTGCTTTTCTGCCCTCTGGGCCAAATAGGATCTCAGCAGTTCATCTAGACACAACGTTAGCCCAATGGAGCACTTTTATGGCAGTTGGATCAGTTCTGCTTGATAGGTTATAAATTCATTTTTATTTCTGTGTATGATGTCACATCCTAATGTTCCTGAGGCTGAAAGTTTGAAACCAGAGTAATAAGGAAACCTAATATATTCTTAGTTTTTAGCCAGAAAATCATAGGTCCATTTTGTAGCCAGTTTAAATTAGGACTGTTAATGTAGAAAGTTCAAAAATAAGAACTCAAAACTATTTTAAACACAAAGAAAACACACTGGATCACATAGCATAAAAGTCCAAAGGCAGAAGTAACTTTACACATGGCTGGATCTAAAAGTTCAAACAGTGTTACCAGGGTCTGATGTCTCTTCATTTCTTGGCTTTTCCTTCTTATGAGTTAGCTATATAAGCTCTCCTTTGAGCTTGGCTGAAAACCAAAAGGTGGGCAGTTTGAATCTACCAGCAGCTCCTTGGAAACCCTATGGGGCAGTTCTACTCTGTTCTGTAGGGTCGCTATGAGTCAGAATCAACTCGACGGCAATAGGTTTGGTTTTTAAGGGTTTTGGGTAGAAATTTGGCTGTCAGCGGTATAGGCTTATGTCTTCATAGTTCCAAATCCAAAGAGAATACACCATCAATAGCAGTAATTAGAGAGAGAGAGGAAGGAAAGAAAGAAAAATGTTCCTCTTCTTCAATAATCTTAGAAAAGGTCTTAATAGTGTGTATTAGTGGCTCGCGTATTCTTCCCTTAAACAATCTTTGTGACCAGAGGGATGAGTGCTCTGATTGGTCAGATCTAAATCCCATGCTGCTAGACTGGGGATGGAGTTAATACCACTATACCTTCTTGGTTTTAGTGGTGTAGGGTAGTTGCCCTGAGAAAAATCAAGGTTCTTTTGTCTGCAGAAGGATGAGTGAATAAATGGTTGCTGCCACCCTACCCCAGGTACCTGCCATAGCAGAAGATAGGAGATACTTTTAATATATAACCCACCATCTATATACTGGTTAGGATTAAACTATATTCATTTTCGGAAGGTAAGATGGCCTTTAAGTCTAATCTTAAGATAAAGCCTGGAACCAGAGACACTTCAAGAAGTCATTCTGTATTCTGAAGAGCTCCCAAAGTTCCAAACTTCTCTTATTTTCTAGTTCCAGAGAGAAACCATGGATCCTGTGGATGGATCTAGAAAACTCACATGTGAAGTCAGATTTCAAGAAGCTCTTATTCTGGTTATTATCCCTTGGCATGATCCCTAGGACCCAGGGGCTCCAGGGCTACTCCACAGTTTGGGTCTTGGATGGGAGCCTCTGGCTTTGCCCCAGTTGTGAAGGCATCATAAATTTTCGGACGTGTCACTTTAACTATTGAGCTAGATACCCACAGTAAAGGAAAAAAGAAAGGGAAATGGCAGGGGTTAGAATAAGGAGCATATTTTTTATACAACTCTGGGTCAGATCTGATAAATAATATACATATATATCACATATTGTTTTACAGGTCTTATTCTTTCAGGAATATCTAACTAGAAGGACACAGTGAACATATATCATGAAACAGATATTCAAGTATTGAATAAGGAAAGGACATAAAGGATATGATATTTACTCTTGAAGACTCTAAGAGTTTCTGCAGAAAGAACGTGCAGAGTCAGCTTTAGGATAAGAGAGGAGTCCCAAACAGTCAGTCACTCACCAATTATGTCTGCCAAAGTAGCTAGGAGCTTGGCAGCTGGACAAATCATGAGGACAGTTTTGAAACTTCTCGTAGTGTCTGAGAGAGTCAGCCTGAAGAAATGTATTAAGATGAAAAACAGTAAGTCTATTTTTTTAAATAAAAAAAACTTTCAAATTAATTTATATTAACTAATCAAGTGTTGATGATTCTGGAAGAGATGAGAATTTATTCTCTAAGAATGTAGGAGATCCTACAACTCTACAACAAAAAGATGACCCAATTAAAAATGAGCAAAAGGTTCGAATAGACATTTCTCCAAATAAGATATACAAAATGATCAATAGCACATGAAAAGATGCTCAACAGCGTCAGTCATTAGGGAAATGCAAATCAAAACCACAATGAGATACCACTTCACAACCTGTAGGACAGCTATTATCAGAAAAACAGAAAATAACAAGTGTTGTCTGGAGGATGTGGAGTAACTGGAATGTGCGTTGCTGGTGGGAGACAGTTTGATGGTTCCTCAAAAAGGTAAACATTGAATTACCATACTGCCCAGCAATTCCAGTCCTAGGTACGTATTCAAAAGAACTGAAAGAACAGACTCAAACAGATACTTGCACAACAATGTGCGCTGCAGCATTATTCACAATAGCCAAATGGTATAAACAACCCAGATGTCCGTCAACAGCTGAATGGATAAACAAAAGGTGATACATATATACAATGGAATATTATTTATTCATAAAGAGAAATAAAGTTCTGATACATGCTATGACATGGATAAACCTTGAAAACATTATGGTAAGTGAAATAAGTCAGACACAAAAGGACAAATATTATAAGATCTCGCTTATATGAAGTATCTAGAACAAGTAAATGCAAAGAAACAAAAGTAGACTAATGGTTGTCAGAGGCTAGAGGGAAGGAAGTACAGGGAGCCACTGGTTAATGAGTACTGAGCTTCTGTTTACAGTAATGAAAAAATATTTTTAAATAGATTCCTGTGATGGTTGCACAGAATTGTGAATGTATTTAATGTAACTGAGTTGTGCAATTGAAAATGATTAAAATGGTAAATTTTATGTTATATTAAAAATGCCAACAAAAATTTTTGAAGCGGGAAAAAAAAAAGTGTAGGTGGTTAGTAAAATTATTTGGCAATAACAATGCAGAGATATGGAAGTGTGTTTTGAATCCAAGAATTATTAATTTTTAAGTTCATTAAAATTCTTTTTTCTTCTCATATAGGGGATTTATTTTGAACAACATATTGCTTCCGTCTAAATAAGCTATCTGAGCTCAAGATGGACAGCATTTTCAACTCTGTAGGAAGTCACAGTTGCCAAGAAAAGGTTTCAAACTGGCAGGTCAATTAGGAGTGCAGAACCCCTGCTTCTAGGCAAATTTCCACACTGACTCAGAACAGTGTGTGTCAGAGGCTCTGCTCTGTTGGCAAGCTATGTGACCTTACAAAATTCACATTTTCTTTTCAGAAAAAAAAAAAAAAAGAGCACTGGAGGTTTTAAAAATCATTTTCAGAATATAATTGGGGCTTCATATATCACAATGGTACTAACATTTAAAAACTGGATTAAAGTTCAGTAATGATTATTTGGAAATGTCTTACAATTATTTTCATCTAAATGCCTTTAAAATATTTTATATATTAGAAATAGAGTACATACTTCTTCAATAATAAATATGGGTGAGCAGAATAACAGTACTATTTAACAAGTTGGAAATAGTAATTTCAATGTTCCCCAGCTTAACGAATGAGAAAATCAACACATGTTTAAATAAGAGTCACTTACCCTCAGCCCTCAGGTATCTTCATCCTAGGGCTGTTGCTATCTAGCTTATTTTAGGAATAGATATAGACTACTATACTTTTAGGGCTGAATTTTTTCTTCTTCTTTAAAATTCTGGTAGGCAACCTAAAAGAAGACTTTTGAAAAAAAAAGATTGATTGTGGGTACACTTCATTTTATATAATTACTCCTGGACATGTCAAGTGAATGTTTAAAGTAAAATCTAAATATACCAGGAATGTAGTTTTCTTTTCGTTTGTTTGTTTGGTCTTTGTTTGTTTGAGGATTTTTTTCAGCCTCATAGTAAATTATTTGGTCAAGTAGAAAATTTTTTGTAATATGTTCTTCAACATGGTTCTTTCATTTATATGAGAGGACTTAGTCCAGCTTCCACATGCAAGGCGGAAGGTGGTTATGAAAGAACGTATGGAGAGCAGCAACAGCAGCAGGGATCTCCAAATGAGTAGTGGAGTTGCTTTCATAGAAACTTGAACTGAAAGCCTTCAGGAATGAAGGAACTACACTTTATGTCTCTGTGTTGTGCTTTTCTTTCCTTTTATACCCTCTGATAGCCTCTCATTAAGGTCACGCTTCCTCACTTTCTAACCAGTATGAATTCTCTGTCTTATAGCTTCTTCTTACTCATAACTTTGGCTTCCTGTGAGGCCTTATAGCTCCAACACTAGCTCATTCACATCTTTTTAGCCTCAGCTCCAATAGCTCTCTATGTATCTCAATAGTCAAGGCTATAGACTGATTGCTTCTCTTCATCTTTTCTAGATGCTTTTACTGCTTTAGGGTAAGATGTTTCACTCTAAGTCCAACCAACTGCAGAAGACAGGTGTTACACAGTATAAAACAGAACTAATTAATGGTTCAGTTTTCACCATATTCTAGGTGTGGGACTGATGACCTCAGAAGGAGACTCTATGGGGTAGGCATTGTCCAGTGAAATATTTACAATCTTCTCAGACTTTTTTTTTTTATTTTTCATAAAAATGGATTTTAAAAATGTGTGTATTTTCACATTGTGGTTGCTTCTCTAACTTCTACCCCATCCCTCACCTCTTTATGGCAGTCACTCTATGGAAGCCAAACATGTGATTCTGATGGTATTGACTCCATCCTCACCTCCAGAGATGGGAGTATTCCAAACTATATAACACAACTCCTTGTTTATAGTGATTAATAATCTGGGGACTAAGGCATTTAGTATGTCACTTTTCTTGGGTGAAGGCATGACCTAATCGAATCAACCAGAGTAAAGCCCAAGACTCTTGTGTGCTTTTCATGAAAGGAGTGGTTCTCTATCTGCTTAATGTCAATGATGAAGCATTTGACCCCTGAAACCTGATCACCGAATAGCCAATCAGTTACCCTGAGTGATTCAGCCTTATAATGGAGCATATACAACCTAAGGCAAAAAAAAAAGAAAGGAAGGAATTTGGCCTTTTGTAACCTTGTTGAACTTCTGAATTAACCTCACCAACAGCTCATTTTTTAAGACTTTTCAATTACTTGAGCTGATATATTTCCTTTTTTGTTTAATCTAGATTGTACTAGGTTACTTAAAAATGGGGGGACATTCGTGGTTCAGTGACAGAATTCTTGCCTTCCATGTGGTAAACCTGAGTCTGATTCTCGACCAGTGCATCTCATGAAAGGCTGTTCAAGCCACTATCGGTCTGTTAGTGGTGGCTTGCATATTGCTATGATACTGGATAAGTTTCAGCAGAGCTTACAGATTAAGATGGACTAGAAAAAAAGGCCTAGCGATCTACTTCCAACAATCATCCAAAGAAAGCCATAGTCCAATCTGCAAAACGATCATGGGGATAGTTTTGTTCCACTCTGCATGGGGTTGCCATGAGTCAGGGGCTACCTCAATGGCAGCTAACAACACAACAACAAAAATTCAAAACAGAAGATTCCCAGCTATATAAAGCCTAGAGCATTTTTCCTAAATTAAATTTTATTGAACAAGAAGCTTAGATTTTAGTATTAACTCTACATAAAACAGCATGTTTAATGTAAGTAATATCCAGTAAACTGTGTCCCCTTGGGGAATGAGGGTGAGTAGGAAGTGTTTCCAGAAAAACAGGAATCTTAATGAAAAAACAGTAGGACTAGGTGGGAGTGTACAGCCAGTTAATATGAGTCCCATGCAGCCAGTAGCAGAATGTAAGAGAGAAATTTTTTTTTTTTTGCTTTTTAGCCCATGATAACAGGTCCTTTAATAACTATTACTCCAAATAAGGGATTTGATTATGGATGACTGTTTTCCATTGTAGTTGTTTCTCTTAAAGCTGTTCTTCTTGTTTGAAGCTTAATCACCTATGAATTTGTGAAAGGATACCAAAGAGCTAGCTTTTTATGTTCCCTTAGAGTGGAATGCTCTTTCTCTTGCAGAGCCCAAATTCAGCTCTAGTAAGGCAGGGATGATGAGGGGTGGATCTCAAATTCTGTGCTTTTAACCAGAGTCTGGGTAGTGTTGTAGACTGCTGTAGACTGTGGGAGAATACACTGGATTGAGAAATGGGTGTGAGCCCTGAGCAAAGAACAAGGAGCACACTTCAAGGTAATGACCATAATGGCAGCCAAGCCAATGACCTGTGTGGGCGGCTCATCTCTCTGGAGGGCTGGAGCAACTCCAAGGCAGTAACTGCATCTATGCAGGGCAGAAATGGAGAGTGTAGAGTCACACAGGAGGAAACTTCTCATCCAGAATATTTAAAATCAAGTAATACTCCTTTGGAGACAATAAAGTTTTCAGAGAAACATGTTCTATATTAAAGCTAGAAGGAATCTTAGAAAACAGCATCTACTCGTGTGTCTCTTGGAATACTATTTCTTTGGTTATTAATAGATGATAGATAAAAGCAGCATTTAGAAGGGTTATATAGCTAAATTTGTTTAAAATAATTTTCTAAACAATGTAAGATATTTCTTTACTGCCAAGCTACTCAGAGTTTCATTAATATGCACCTTGATTCTAATAATTTAGTGTGCAGTCTTTTCAAAGACCTCTTAAACCTCTCACCTCCCCCCCACCCCAGATCATTCCATGGATATAAAGCTCATGGTGTATATTTTGGAAAATGTTAATTGGGTTTAGTAAATTATGTTACCGACAAGGAGAGCAAGGCTTAGATAGATGACATGACTCACTAGGCTCACACCAAAGTGAGTTACTGACACCGTTAGAATTCAGATCTAAGCGTAAAAGCTATACTTTCTATCACATGATAGTTTGCTTCTTCTATGACATCTAATATGTATTAGTTTTCATTTCCTTTAGGAATGTTCCTTCTCATTCATGTTATCCGGTGAATTTTTAAGTGGAGGAGTTGATAACTGTTTACTGGGTAGACATGCTTCAAGTTTCTGGATGATGGGTCCAAGCCAACGGATACTTGATTCCTTCTGAGTTGATATGGACCACTTGTGTTACAGGTACCTCTAACACAAAAGTTATAAATGCCTAATTAAAGCACAGCATCTGTATTAAGTAGACTGAATGTTATGTAACAGGGACTTGTCAAGACATCTATTTTATCGGATTTCTCACTGAAATGGAAATACTTTTATTTATATTAGTTTAGCAATTGTTAAGGAGCCCTGGTGGCACAGTGGTTAGGCACCAGCTGCTCCAAGGGAGAAAGATGTGGCGGTCTGCTTCTGTAAACATTAGAGCCTTGGAAACCCTGTGGGGCAGTTCTCTGTCCTATTGGATCACTATGAGTCGGAATCAAGTTAACAGTAACGGGTTTTGTTTTGTTCTGGTGGCAATTATTAGAAGGGAGTGTTGGCCAGGACGTGAAAATTGGTGTCTCACATAAAATAAATTCAACTTTTACATGTTTACCTAAATATAGTCTCGACTATAGGAGAAGAATGTTCAAATGATACAAGCAGATAGTCTTATACTGCAGTATTTAAGGAGTAGTATAAAACATGCCATAAATGCTGCACAGCTATTTATCTTCTCATCTCTCTGAAACTTTTAGAATGAGCTCATGGAGTTCTGGCAGATTGGAATCTCGGATTATAGCTTAGTGAATATTGAAAAACCCATTTCAAATAATTGATTATGTTTTCATATTTCAATGAAGTTTGAAGGAAAAGAAGATGGACACTATAGGGTGAGTTGTTTAGTCAGTCAAGAGGAAAACATGAAAACTTGATACTTTTTAGCATGCATAATTATGCTTTTAGTTATTCTACAAAACTAATTAAATGGAAACTAAGTAAGGACAAAGACATGCCTGAATTTTAAGTAGTACTGTTTCATATAATCTTTTGAATATAAAAATAACAATATTAAACTGCATTAAAATGCTGACATACTATAAAGTATTGGGAAACACGTAAAATGAAGTTCAATTGGATAAATCCTTTTGAATTATATATAAGTAGGAAAAATCAAGTGATTCAGGTTTAAAAAAATGGCTAAAGTTTTATTTATTATGAGTTCATAGCAGACTAGAATCACAAAGCAGTTGTTTCAGTATAGATTTGATTGAGACAACTTAACTCTTCTGTGGTAATGATGAAGACAGCCTAATGACAGATGACCCTGTTCCACGGTCCTGGGTAAATTCTGGACATGGCAAAGAACATTCAGTGTATCAACCTCCACCCACAAACAATGGGGGCTGTGAACTTCATTTTTACCCCTGGAGTCCTGAAAAGCTTACAGAGTTTGAGAAGGACTCAGATCTGGGTTCACCAAAGTAGAACAAGAAACTAATATTCAACTAGGTCCTGACAATCAAAAACAGCTTCTGTCAAGAAGTGAGGAGAAATATGAGACTCTTTTGTTGAACCGACATGATGTTTGGAGCTGAAAAGTTTGTGAAGAAGTAACTGTGTGGAGACTGAAAATTGAAGCATTCTCATTCCACTAGAAGCACCGGGAATCTCTCATGCTTTTTTCTGCCTGGGGCCTTCAACCACCCTGTTCATATGGCTTTGTTACCAGCAAATGACACTTCAGTCTTCAAGACGTCTGAAGATCTGCTTAAAGTGATTTCCAATCAAGATCTATTTAATGATAATTTCCATTCATACTTAAAAGAGAATGAAATAGCTTTTTTCCTCAGCACAAGCATATTCCGTTCTGGATTCCTTACTGCCTTTATTTTGACCCCTAATAGGGCCAAGTACTCCTTAACCTATTATAAAAATATTTCTGTAGAATGGAGAGGCAGGAACAATGACAGTATGCTTGTCAAAAATTCTTACATTTAATTTGCTGCTACCAGAGGCAGATACACCATGAAGCTAATGATGCTTAAGGTGCAAGTCCCTCATCTGAATAGGCCTCTTCTGAGACCTCAGAAGGGGTCCTTCAAGACGTTCATGTGATTATATATTTGTGTAAAATTTGTAAAAATGGTATATTTTTTATTTCATTTCTCTTGAAGAAAGCTTCCACAATACCTGGATCTGCCCTGGACTGCTTTGCTAATGCGCAAAGAAAACCTGGCTTTTTATATTTTATGTGTGTGACCTGATGTTAACTCCTCAGTTATTAGGTAATAAAAAACCCAAACCCATTGCTGTAGAGTCGATTTCAACTCATAGTGACGCTATAGGGCAGAGCAGAACTGCCCCATAGGATTTCCAACGAGCGCTGGTGGATTTGAACTGCAAACCTTTTGGTTAGCAGCTGTAGCTCTTAACCATTGTGACACCAGATCTCCATAGATTTAAAAAAAAAAAAAAAAAAAAAAAGGCGCCAAATAAGAGTGTCTCAATCCCTTCTGAAATTCACATGTCCTTTTCAAATAAATTTTCTCTCTTCAGTAAATGCTCAGACTTTTTGCTTCCAACTTCAACATTTTTCTCCCCAAGATGAAAACCTTTCTCCTCCTCAACAAATATAAGGTAGTGTACTTTATCTTGTGGTGTGTGTGTGGTAGTGGTACGGTGGATAAAATCTGTCTGCTGTCTTTTAGGTCTTTGTTGGTCTCTACTGCAGAGTGTTTTAATTGGTCTGGTCTAGAGTTAAAAATCCCATAAATTATTTTTTTTCTTCCCAATTAGAATCTGATAGTCCTTCCTTAATCTCTTAGCAATGGTGCACACTTTTGTGTGTGTTATGTATTAGCAACATTATCTACGTGACTCTTGTTTGAGCTTTCTATCCCCAGCTTCTGTAGTTTGCTTTGTGATTTCAAAGTGGATCTCCTGATTCTCAACTCAGATCACTTTATTTCCCGCAGGGCAGACAGAAACTTCTAATCTCATCCACCTAACTACACATGAGAACAAAGGGAGATCTGAATATGCTAATTAAGGGCTCTCTTACAAGTTCCTACTGGGCATTAAGCCCTTGAGATGTCACCCTCCAGAATTCCAAAGGAGAGTGAGACCAAAATGGCTTGGCTTTTGGTTTTTCTGTTATCGTATCTATAAGCTCCATTATAGGATTTTGCTCTGAAGAGGTATGGTGGATGGACTGCTAAAATTGTCTGAATTCTCTGTCTTTGCTGTAATCATACCAGTAGCAGATCGCCAGCTGCTATCAACATAATTTCACACTCAACCTGTAGACTCGTGTTGTTGTTATTAGGTACCATTGAGTTGGCTCTATCTCATAGCAACACTAGGTACAACAGAAGGAAACACTGCCAGGTCCTGCGCCATCCTTACAATCGTTGTTATACTTGAGCCCATTGTTGTAGCCACTGTGTCAATCCATCTCGTTGAGGGTCTTCCTCTGTTTCACTGACCCTCTACTTTACCAAGAATGATGTCCTTCTCCAGGGACTGATCCCTCCTGATAACATGTCCAAAGTATATGAGACGTAGTCTCTCCATCCTTGCTTCTAAGGAGCATTCTGGTTGTACTTCTTCCAAGACAGAATTGTTCACTGTTTTGGCAATCTATGGTATATTCAATATTCTTCACCAACACCACAATTCAAAGGCATTAATTCTTTTTCAGTCTTCCTTATTCATTGAACAGCTTTCACATGCATATGAGGCAATTGAAAACACCATGGCTTGGGTCAGGTGCACCTTAGTCTTCAAGATGACATCTTTGCTTTTTAACCCTTTAAACAGGCCCTTGCAGCAGATTTGCCCAATGCAATGTAGACTCATAAGATATAATGATTGGTTACTATTATAAACCATTCAATTTTGGTATGGTTTATTACATAGCAATAGCTAACTGATACATGGACAATCTCTCTCTTTTCATGAAACTAAAATGCTTTTATTTTACTTACTCTATAGAATACTCTGAATTTCTAACCCATAGCTTTTTGTAACATTTGATATTCTAATGTCTAAGCTTCATTTTGGGTATGTAGAGAGAGATTTTTAGAATTTGGAAACCCCTTTCGTCTTTTTCACAAATTTTTCTTTTCAAGATCATTGTCTCACGGTTGTTGTTGTGTGCCATTGAGTTGATTCCAACTCACAGTGACTCTATGGGACAGAGTAGAACTGCCCCATAGGGTTTCCTAGGCTATAATCTTTACAGGAGCAGATTGCCAGGTCTTTTCTCCTGGAGTGGCTGGTGAGTTGGAACTCCTGACTTTTCAGTTAGCAGCTGAGCGCTTAACCATTGTGCTACCAGGGATCCTTATTGTCTCACTGGGATCTCAAACAGAACATAATAATAATCTTTGAGATTAAAGTAAATTAATGATCTCTTTGCTCAGCTTGTGTCTATCACCTCTTGAAGAGGATGTATGCCATTAATAGATTGCCACAAGGCAATCCCATTTACAGTACATGAAAGGATAAGTGATCATAGTTCAATGTGATTACTGCTATCACATATTCAATCCAGGAGGTAGACATGGTATTTAAATAGAAATCTGAAAACCTCTTCAAAGTTATTTTTACATTATACAGGAAATACTGAGTAAAATTTTTGCAAGTATTGAAACTTAATGACCAATAATAAAATGATATGTATGAAACTTTCTACATTTGCAGGATACTGTGATAAACATATTTCATTTAGATATGTAAAACAAGTCTAGAAGATAGGCAGGACATGCCTTATGATCTCTATTTTAGCTAGAAAGGAAATAGAGCCTGAGAAATATTAAAGTGGCAAACCTGTAATCTATTTAGATTTTTCTGGCATCTAATCCACTATCTATTCTGTTATGAGGAAGAATGAAATAGAAAAGACATCATGCACATATCTAGACATAATAAAAGGTAGAACGTGCTAAAGTTTTAGAAAAGGTAGGTACAGTGCTGCAGTACTTTGGAGGAGGAAAAAAGACATTACTTTTGGCTGAGAGAATCAAAAGTGATATTTGAGTTAGCCTTACAGAGCTGGTGGTTATCTGAGGAATGTAACACTGGATCAATATCATAGATACTGCAATGATTAATGGATTAAAAAAAAAAAAAAACTTGACCATTTCAAATAATGCAGAAAAAGGGCTTGTTAAAACCCAATACCAATTTAAAAATTAAAGTTAATAGCAAACTAAGAATGCAAGGGACATTTCTTAATGAAATAATGCGTACCTTTCGAAGAACTATGGCAAACATTATACTTAAAGATGAAACTTCAAAAACAGTGTGATTAAATCAAGACTACGACAAGGATTTCTTCCAGGGTTGGGACTAGGATGAGGCCTATGAATCGACATTTTCAAAACTGTGACAGTGAGTAAACATTTAAAACAGACACCTTACAGGTTTTATCCTAATCCTAGCTCTGATGCCCTCATATAGCTGCTGCTATTGCTATATTGGATATTCTAGGCAATGGAATTGAAAACATATCATTAATAAGATGACTACGAGGTACATGAATAGAAAAGGAGACAAAACTGTTTTTGTTTACAGACTATGTAGTATTCTATGAATACCAGATATATTCTAGCCTAGCTTTTGCAAGGTGCCATTATGAACCCAATACTCATCGTGTTTCATTTGCAAAAGTGAAAATCCAGTAAAGACTTAGGGTATTCTAGCAGGGTTCTTATAATTTTTTATGAGCTGAATTACAAAAACAAACAATATATCTTGGTCTTACAATTACCTACTTGTATGAATACTTTCCACTGCTGTGGAGTTAATTCGTACTCATAGCCCCCCAATAAGACAGAGTAGAACTGCCCCACAGGATTTCCAAGGCTGTAAATCTTTACAGAAGCAGCTGGTGGGTTCCAACTGCTGACCTTTCGGTTAGCAGCCTAGCGCTTTAACCACTGTGCCATCAGGGCTCCATAAGCATTTTATCCCTGTTAAAAACATCTCGTAGTTTTCGGGGAAGTCCTTAATTGGGATTAAGGTTACCACAGGATTGAGGAACAACTTTTTTATCGTCTACAAGCCTATCCTTTTCCTCCCCCAACTCAATTGTTCTGATCCCCTTAACAAAAGCCACTGTAAATTCAAGAAGCTGCCTCAGCAGTGCCACAGTTGGGAGTGTGTTTTCTCCCCGTAGGGTGAGTTTCCCTGAAGGGTTTTTTGTACCTCATGCAAAAAATATTTCCGGCCTATCCTTCCCAATCGATCAGCCAGAAATGCCCAGATATGCCACAGTTAAACACAGTTTAGACTCAATTCAGAAATCTTACAAATTCTGATCTTACAGGACGTCCTTTTGCGCATTATTCAGTTGGACAGTGAAGGTATACAAACAGTTAAAACTAATAAAATAGAGAATAAATTCTCAAAGTCTTAAAATGAAAGGTACAAAAGAGTTGTTCTCCATTTTAGTACTTCTTCTGAGGATCATTGGTGGTGTAATGGTTAAAGTACTCTGCCACTAACCAAAAGGTCAGCAGCAGGAGACTGAGAAAAAACCTGGTGATCTACTCCCATAAAGATTACAGCCTAGAAAACCCTATGCGGCAGTTTTACTCTGTGATATGTCCCTATGAGTTGGAATCTACTTGATGGCACCTAACAACAACAAAACGTTATATATGTGCACACAGATGAAGAGTTCAAGATCAGAGTTTGTTAACCAGAGAATGAGTTCCTTTAGCCCAAAGTTTAACTCTTTGAGTGAAATAACTTTAACTCACTAGAAAAATTTGTTGTCCAGACATTCTATTCTTTAGCCATGTTAATTCTTCACTCATTTAAATAATGACAATAATACAAGCTAACAACCCATGGTAGGTAGAATTTGACCCTCATAATCTTTGGCCCCTCTGATAACACCCAAGAGCATGTGATGTTGCATGACAAAAGGGACTTTGCAGATGCAATTATGATTACTAATAAATTTACCTTAAAATAAAGAGAATATCCTTGTTTAAGGAGCCGTGGTGGTGCAGTGGTTAAGTGTTTGGCTGCTAACCAACAGGAATGGTGACTGAAACCCATCAGCCACTTTGAAGGGGTAAGATATGACAGTCTTCTTCCCTAGGGATTACAGCCTTGGAAACCTTATGGGGCAGTTCTACTCTATCCTATAGGATGGCTATGAGTCATAATGGACTCCATGGCAAAGGGTTTGGTGTTTTGTTTTTACTAACTCTGTGATTGTGGATTTTACTTATATTCTCTCTCAGTTTCATTTTCTATAAAATGAGAGGTTTTTTTAAGGCAATTTTATCAGAATTTAATTGGCTAATAATTTCATGGTGTTTAGCATAGTAACTAGTATATAGAAAGCACTCAATTAATAGTCCCTGTTGTTATTTCGGAGCCCTGGTGGTGCAGTGGTTAGAAGCTGGGATGTTAACCCAAAGGTCAGCAGTTCAAATCCATCAGCCGCTCCTTGGGAACACTATGGGGCAGTTCTACTCTGTGCTATGGGGTCACTCTGAGTCAGAATCGACTCATTGGCAATGGGTTTGTTTTTTTGGTTTTTGGGTTATTATTTTAGATAGCGAATACGGTTTGTGTTTGACTGCTAACCTAAAGACTGGTGGTTCAGACCCACCCTGTAGGCCTGGCAATCTGCTACTGGTATGATTACAGCAAAGAAAACCCTATGGAGCAGTTCTACACTGTAATACGTGGATCGCTGTGGATCAGAATTGACTCATAGGCAACAGGGTTTTATTTTATTTTATTTGGTTGTTATTTTAAAAACTTATTCAAATAGTTCTTCCTAACTTCTTGGAACTCCCACTGGGTTTTGAACCCATACCTGAAAAAGATAAGATGTGTAAATTTTTAAAAACCTTAAGCTAACATTACCCATTCTTCTGTTCATTTCTCTGATTTATATACAGTTAAGTTTGCTGAAAATTAATGTGGGCAGAGACCAAAGTTTATTAGTGGTAACCAGGGACAGGTGGGAGGGAATGAAAAAGGGAACTCACTGCATTTAGAGAACACTGAGCTTATGTTAAGGATAATGAGAAAATTTGAAAACAGGGAATGGTAATGGTTGAATAACATGATAAACATAACTAATGTTACTGAGTTGCACTTATGAAGAATGTTGAAAAAGCAAACAATTTATTACATATATATTTACCACAATAAATAAAATAAAATTAAAAAAATATGGAATATTTTCAAGTTTTCTTAGATTCCTTGGACTTTAGACATTCAAATATGCATTTCATATGTGCAAGATGAAGTGGCTAAAAATGCATTCTTAATTGAATGAGAAGAGATATCCAGAAGACATAAATTTTAAAGATACAACAAAGAAGTTGCATACTTTGCTCTGGGTTTTTCTGCTCTGGGTTAAATGGTAGCTCATAACATTTTCCAAGTCAGCAATGCAGCTGACTAAGGCCATGGAGAGTTATAATTAGATGGATAGTAACATGAAGCCAATATCAAATTTTTCACACTTTTAATATGCCTGACAATCTGACAAAAAGCAGGTGTCTCTCAAGACAGGATTGACATGGATGACTGGGCTTGGCAAACCACCAGAGCATGAAACACATACCTTTAAGAACAGCTAAAATCACCTCCTGTTAGCAACATTCAGCCCATGGAAACACTTAAAGAATGTTTTCGACAACTGGATTCCCTGGCTCAGAGATTCCTTTGGCTGTATTCAGAATGAAGATTGTGATCATGCACATCAATTCCACTTAATTAGGTTTTTACATGACTTTCATTTCTGTTAAGTTAGCTAATTAACAACATGCTTCCAAATCAACTCTCCTACTCCCCTCTCTTGAGTTCACGGCATTTTCAACTCTCCTACTTACTAAAATCAGCTCTGTTAAGTTCTCTTCTGCAGTGATTCAGGCTGGAGGGTAGTTCCCCACTGAGATACAGTAGCTGTACTATTAATTTTGTTCTATACTTTCCTCTCTCTGGGAAACAGGCTATTTAATTCGTGAGATTGCTCTGAGGCACTGTGTTTATGTTGTTGAGCAGATTTATGTAGTGTATTGAACAACTGAGTATGCTGGCTGGAGATTACTGTACTTGCCATACATATAAATTGTAAGTAAAATTTTTTCCAAAGCCTATTTTAGTAAATGAAGAGAGTCCTCTCCATTACCAAAATGATTGCTATCTTTTGTTTCTGTTTTTTCTTAAAAAAGAAGTGTGATTATATCTTTATAAGATACCTTCCATGTCTTGTGGAATGCATCAAATACATTATAGCTTATCAGGATATTATGGTAAAATGACCGATAGCAATGGATTCCCTAATTCCTTCCAAATGACGCTCTTGGGAAACTGTTAAATGATCCGCAGACCATATCAAAGTCTATAATCAATTGACTCGGCCAAATCAGTCAGTTTTTGCAGAAAACAGTCACATTTCTCTCTCTCTTAATCCACAAGGTTGATTCTTAGTTCTATATAAACTGGCATCAATACTTACGTCTCTCCTTTTGAGCACAACCAAGAACTATTCAAATTACCTATTTTTGAGAGAAATGAAAAATGTAAACTCTAAAGCTTCCAAACCAGTACAGTCCTCTTAATTTGGATTTACCACACTGGGTTTGGAAGGCTGTAATAAACATTTGGTATTTTATTACAAAGCAATAGATTTTCCCTATGCATTATATGGTTTCAAGTCCAAAGCATAATTGCTGACAAATAAATACCAAATACAACCAACCTACCCACTGCTAGGATACTGGAATAACTGCAATGAAGGTTTCTATTGTAATCTAGTCAAACTCCTGCATATTCTATATTCATGCCAAAAAAATATTTTAAAAAAGGCAAAAAACCCCACCTTTTTCAAAGAATTACTTTGGCAAAATAATTCAAATGATAACAGATTAAATAACAGTTAAACGCTATTATTAATAAATCCTAAATATAGTTCTTATCTGAAAAAAAAAAATCACTTTTACAAAAGAAAAATCCAGTCATATAAAGTGACAATAGAGAATTTGTTTTGCGCATCTAGAGAATTCCATACATAGTAATTCCTTTAAAATATACAGTTTTATGAGATGAAACTTGAGATTCTTAACAGGTAGTTCATTAGCTGACCTTAGTGGTGGCAACGATGTAGGAGGGGAGAGATGGATGTTTAAAATAGCCCTTGTCCAAGTCACTAAAGTAAATGCCTTGATTAAAAAGAAACAATAGCCTTTGCAACTTACAAAATAGTTGGATGTCAGGTCAGCACATATAATAAAAACTCAACATGCAAATTATGTTGTTGTTGTTAGGTGCCGTTGAGTCAGTTCCAACTCATAGAAACACTATGTGCAACAGAATAGAACACTGCCCAGTCCTGTGCCATCCTCATAATCATTTTTGTGCTTGAGTCCATTGTTGCAGCCACTGTGGAAATCCATCTTGTCAAGGGTATTCTTCTCTTTTGCTGACCCTCTATCCTACCAACCATGATGTCCTTCTCCATGGACTGGTGCCTCCTGATAACATGTCCAAAGTATGTGAGATGAAGTCTTGCCATCCTTGCTTCTAAGGAGCATTCTGGCTGTACTTCTTCCAAGACAAACATTAATTTGATTTAAAAAAAAACATGTTTTTACTTGGGATTTAGTAAGCCCATGTCTCTAACAAGAGAGAAGAGAACAGCCACAAATAACACTCAGTAAAATAAACATTCTTTTACAAATGTCTTCTATTTTAGCAAAGTGTTAATACTGGTAAAGACCAGCATTATTCAGGCAACTCATGGTAGAACCCTGTCAGAGTTGTCTATATAAAAGTTGTTCAGCATGGAGTTAAATCACTAATTTTGAGTTCTGGTAGAACTATAACTTTTAACTCGGCCACTTAGTCATTACATTATGTACAGCAAGATACTTATCTTCTTAGAATTCAGTGGCCTCATTTGACAAATAGGAATGTTGTTGTTGTTGTTAGGTGCCATCAAGTCGGTTCCGACTCATAGCAACCCTATGTACAACAGAATGAAATGTTGTCTGGTCCTGTGCCATCCTATCATTGCTATGTTTGAACCCATTGTTGCAGCCACCGTGTCAATCCACCTGGTTGAGGGTCTTCCTCTTTTTCGCTGACCCTCTACTTTACCAAGCATAATGTCCTTCTCCAGGGACTAGTCCCTCCTGATAACATGTCCAAAGTACAGGAGATAAAGTCTCACCATCCTCACTTTTAAGGAGTATTCTGACTGTACTTCTTCCAAGACAGATTTATTCATTCTTCTGGTAGTCCATGGTATATTTAATATTCTTCACCAACACTATAATTCAGATGTATCAAATCTTCCTTGGTCTTCCTTATTCATTGTTCAGCTTTTGCATGCATATGAGGAGATCATAATAATGATATGTATTTTAAGACATTGCTAAGCGTTATATTAGTTTTCTGGGGTAACAAAATATCACAAAATGAGTGACTTTAAATAACAGAAATTTATTTGCTCACAGTTCTGGAGGCTAGTAGTCTAAATTCAGGACATCAGGAGGGCCATGTTCTCTCTGTCCACTCTAGGAGAAGATGCTTCCTTATTTCTTCCAGCCCCTATTAGTCCCACATGTTTCTTGGCTTTCCTTAGCTTTTACATAAATCTTCACATGACCTTCTCCCTCTGTGTGTTTCTCTGTGTCTCTTCTCCTCTTTTATAAAGACACCACTCAGATGGGATTAGGACCCACCCTACTCCTCTATGATGTCATGTTAGCTTGACCGAACATCTTCAAAACATGGTCACATTCGCAGGTACTGGGGGTTAAAACTTCAATTTACCTTTTTTGGGGCACACCATTCAATCCATAGCAAGGATTACATGAGGTAATCCTTGCAAAGTGCGTAGCTCAACTCCAGACAGAGAAAAACCTCAATAAATTAGTATCATCTCAGATAAATTGTAAGCCTGCAGAAGGCAAAAGTCATGCCTTATATTTCTTCTGCACCTTGCACAGGGTTAATTGTACTGTCTGGCAAACAGTAAGCCTTTCTTGTATAGTTATGAATTTTCTAATGTTTGACTGATTCCTGATGTGCTTTTGGGATATGCTTTTGCTCAAACTGTTGACTACATGTAACTATACAGGAAATGCAGATTTATCATTTAGAAAATTAGTTCTGTACCAGTTTTTCTGGTAGACAACCCAAGAAGAGCATTAAAATTTCTCTGTCTTCTCTTAAGGAGGGCCAACTGCACAGTGAAAAACAAAATTGGATCCAGTGTGTGCTACTTAGATGCAATTTCCTTTTCTTGATGATAATATCTATTCAGAGCTGATGGCTTTTAAGAACATAAACTGTTACCCAATTTCCTTCCTCCTTCAGCAGATTTGTAAATGGCTAGCTGTGGAAAACATTGTGAAGGCTTGGTCTCAAATGTTCTGACACCTCATGTGGCCATTTAATAAAACACATCCTGCCCATAATTGAGAAAGCAATACCAGAACATTATTGAGAGCTTGATTATGGAAGGAAATGTATTATTCTTCTACAAGATTTTTGTATACAGCGTTTATCCCTGTGGTTAGTGTAATTTTCTTTTTTCTTCAAACTAGGCCAAGTTGTAGAGAAAGGAGGAAGATGATTATTTTACTAAGTATGTCTCATTTACAAGAAGATATGAATTTGATGGTGAGTTTCTAATCCTTGCTAGCAATGCTCTTTCTGCCGTAGTTTCTGGAAAAGAAATATAGAGGATATTTTACGACAGCCAAGTCAATGGTGCCTCTTTTCATCTGAAGACAAACCAGTGACAACAATGCATATACAGAATGTGTAAAATTCTTCAAATCACTTTAAAACCTGTCCTCTGAGTACTTCTATGTACACTGTTTTCATACATTATGAAAATAGCAAATTTGTGTAGCTAAAGGACACAAACGTGACTTTCTTATAAGATTAATCATTTCATAGATATGCCATTCTATTAAGACTAATTCAGAACTTGTCTGATTATAAAGTTACTTTGGCTTAGTATAATAACGTATGGGAAGTGCAGAAGACCATAAAGAGAAATTAAAAATTACTCATATAACCATTCTCAGAAACATCCAGTATTATCATTCTGTTACTGTTTCTTCCAGTACTGAGTAAGTGAGCATCTAGATTTATTTTCTTCTCAAAGTTATGACCACACTGATTGTACATTATCATTTTAAATTATTTCTTTTCCTCCAAATTATAATTTTGGATAACATTTAAATGATTTTTACTTTCACTTAATATAATAAAATTGCCATATTCCTAAGAAATTACATAATCTTTACTGGCAAGAGAGAATTCTAGCCTATGGAAGTGCCACAACTGTTTCAACTTTTTGCTCTGTATGTGTGTGTGTGCCTTTAGATTATTTTCATTTTTTATATTATCATAAATAGTGCTGGAGTAATTGTACTTGTATATAATCCAGGCACATTTCAGATTAAATGATTAGGACAAATTAGTCAAAGTAGAATCACTAGGTTAAAGATGATGAAAATACTTCATATACTGGGTATTCAATAATGAATCATCTTCTGAAAAGAAGTATCAACTTATACTTCTGAGATTGACATATGAAAAAGAAATTTGACTCATTTACTTCACTCCTTCATAGAATATTATATAGTAAAAGCAATATTTCCTTTTGTAGAATTTGAATATACTATTACAGTCATCCCTCGATATCCACAGGGGATTGGTCCAGTACCCGCCTCGGATACCAAAATCCTCAGATGCTCAAGTCTCTTATATAAAATGGTGTAGTATTTGCATATAACCTACACACATCCTCCAGTATACATTAAATCTTCTCTAGATTACTTATAATACATAATACAATGTAAATGCTCTATATACAGTTGTTTGACTGTATTGTTTAGGGAATAATGATAAGACGCGAGGCTCAAACAAGGAGTGCTGGAGAGAGACTGAAGATCTGCGAAATGGCGGGAAGCTGCCGCAGGGTATGCCCACACATCACTTCATTCGCGTGGATTCAAGGTAGTGTTCGGTGGGCGACAAAATCAAGTTTTGCTTTTTGGAAGTTTTTTTTTCCCCCAGAATATCTTCTATCCGCAGTTGGTTGAATCCTCGGATGTAGAAGCTGCTGCTGGCGAAGGGTCGACTGTGCTACTAGCGCTGCGCAGCGGAGTACATCTCCAGTAATTATGGACCAGTTTATTTTCTCAAATATTGTTTGTATATTTTACTAATAGAGTATGTATCTCCTGTTTATCAAGGTGAGAGAATTTTAACAAGTGAAGGGTATTGACTTTAGTAACTAAAACACTTTTATCTTTGTTTTAAATGTATTCATGTTCTGAAATTTTGTATCATTACTTTTAAGAGTCCCGTCTTCTCACTGTCATTTTAAAAGGATATCCTCAATTTCACCTTTATTATCTTCAGACTTCCTTGTTTTTATTTACAGATTTAACTCAACATAGCGTATTAATAAAGAATTCTTGCTTTGAAGACCATCAGGACTAAGTTTAAATTCTGTCTCTACTATTATGACCTTCACTGTATAACATAAGCACCCTACACTTTGATTTCATTATAGAAAATTGAAGTAGCAAAATCATGCATTTTTACTCTTTTAAACTTAATTTTAAATGAGACCATGAATGTAAAGCACTTGCCTTTTGCCTGACACATTTAAGAATTAAGCACAAAATTTTTGATGTCATTTATAAGGAGTTCCTGAGGGGTGTAATTGGTTAAGTGCTCAGGTACGAACTGAAAGGTTGACAGTTCAAACCTACCCAGAGGTGCCTTGGAAGAAAGGCCTGGTAATCCCTAAGAGGAAAAAATAAACTCTGACTATTGATAGGGTCACCTTTTTCTCTTTGGTTGTAGAAAGCCCAAAGAAAAATCTAAGACCTAATTGTAGCAAATCTCTTTATATACTGCTTATTTTATCTTTTTTCCCCTGATCTTGATGCTATACTTTTGTTTATATTGAGTCTATATTCATATACATAGAACTCTACCACTTCATTATAGGTATGCTTATAATTCAGTGTTAAACATAAAAGTACTTAAACAGCATGTAAGCTTTATGAAGGTAGCTTTTTTCCTCTGCTTTATTCCCTGCTGTATCCCCAACACCTTGAGCAGAGCAGTGTGTAATGTATAGTGGCCACTTAGAATATATTGGCTGAATGAATGAATAAATTAATGATTATGAAATGTTGTGGGAAATGAATAAAAATACACGAAAACCCATCCTTGGTGATTACTATGTAGTTACCTCTTCATCTCTCTTTATTTTCTATTTCTACAGTTCTTATAATTGTAATCAATTGTTTGTATCTATCTTCTGTCTCTTTGAGCCACCAATGATGAAACTATATTATTTGTAATTATTTAAACCAATTTTAAATCATGTGTTTAGAAACTCCATTGAAATTGCTTTTATTCAAATTAAATTCCTTGAAGACTAATAATTTCTCCTTAAGCAATATCTTCTTCATTGTCTACTTGTATATTAAAATAACACAGGTCTATTTGGCACATAAACAAATGTTTTCATGAATATTTAGTATAAAATATAAATGTAAAGAAAAATTGACTGTATAATTTATTGTCCTAACCAGCATAATTCTGTGTAAATTGGGGAGTTATTAGTAATTAAGCCAGGGCAACAGACATAAACTAGGACGGCCCAGGACAAATTGAAATATGAGGTCACCTTAGTCTAGAAATAGGCTATGGCACTGAGAAAAGCTTGTGGAGAAAATTTTTTGGCTATGTACCCAGGTCCCTGGAGTGAGTTAATCTTCTCTGCATAAGAGAATGTTAATGGAAACATTTGAAAATATGTTGTAATCAGGGTGTTTTCCAAAGAGCAAAACAGTATACTCTTTCTTCCTCTTTTTGCTTAATTGACTCATATTTGTCACTTAAGTTCAACAGCTCAGCTAAATCTTCCCGCTATAGACACTTCTCCTTCAGAGCACTTGAGAGAGTTATGATTTTGTATTTATTTCTATGAATAACTTCTATAGATTATTTCTAAAATTATTTAGTTAACCTCTTACTTGACTTCTCCTATTCTAAAAAAATATATACAAGGCAGACATCACGTTTGTTTTGCTGACTGTTCTATACTGAGCCTCCAACATAGTCAAGGACACAAAAAGGTATTTAAAAATATTTGGCAAATGAGTAAATAAGTGAGTGAGTAGAACGTCTTGGTTTTGGTTTCCTTTTCTTTCTCCTTTGGGTCATCCTCTCCCCCTTGCACATCTATAACAATTCTTCCACTTTGATGATGAAAATTAATTCATTTTCCTGCCCTTATTTCACTAATTGATTTCAGATATGAAAAACAGGGAGTAATAAAGAAGTGATCAGAACAAAACATAAGATTTACAAAACAAAACTGTTTTTAAAGAGTATTTTTCTATTTGTGCAAGCTATTCTTTGACAACGCTATAATTCAAAGGCATCAATTCTTCTGTCTTCCTCATCCATTGTCCAGCTTTTGTGTACATATGAGGCGACTGAAAATACCATGGCTTGGGGCAGGCCCACCTTGTTCTCAAAGTGACATCTTTGCTTTTTAACACTTTAGAGAGGTCTTTTGTAGCAGATTTGCTCAAGTTGCAATATGTCCTTTGATTTCTTGACTGCAGCTTCCATAGGTGTTGATTTTTGATCTGAGTAATATCAAATCCTTGACAACTTCTATCTTTTCTCAATTTATCATGGTGATGCTTATTGGTCTAGTTGTGAGGATTTTTTTTTTTTTTCTTCTTTATGTTGAGGTGGGATCCATATTGAAGGCTGTAGTCTTTGATATTCATCAGTAAGTGCTTCAAGTCCTCTTCACTTTCAGCAAGCAAGGTTGTGCCATCTCATATTGCAGGTTGTTGATGAGGCTTCCTCCAATCCTGATGACATGATCTTCTTCATATAGTCCAACTTCTTGAATTATTTGCTCAGCATATAGAATGAATAAGTATGATGAAAGGATACGACTCTGACACACCCATTTCCCGATTTTAAACCACACAGTGTCCCCTTGTTCTGTTCAAACACCTGCCTCTTTGTCTATATAAATGTTCCACATAAGCACAATATAAGTGTTCTGGAATTCCCATTCTTTGCAATGTTGTCCATATTTGTTACGATTCACACAGTCAAATGCCTTTGCATACTCAATAAAACACAGGTAAACATCTTTCTGGTATTCTCTGCTATCAGCTACGATCCATCTGACGTCATCAATGATATCCCTCGTTTCATGTCCTCTTCTTTATCCAGCTTGACTTTCTGGCAGTTCCCTGTCAATGTACTGCAACAGCTGTTTTTTAATTATCCTCAGCAAAATTTTACTTATGTGTAATATTAATGATATTATTTGATCATTTCCGCATTCTGTTGGATCACTTTTCTTTGGAATGGGCACAAATATGGACCTCTTCCAGTCGGTTGGCCAGGTAGCTCTCTTTCAAATTTGTTGACCTAGATAAGTGGGCACTTTCAGTGTTATATGCATTTGTTGAAACATCTCAATTGGTATTCTATCAATTCCTGGAGCTTTGTTTTTCACCAATGCTTTCAATGCAGCTTGATCTTCTTTCTTCAATACCATAGGAAGTTGATCATATGCTATCTACGTCCTGAAATGGCTGAAAGTCGACCAAGTTTTTGTACAGTGACTCTGTATTCCTTCCATCTTCTTTTGATGCTTCCTGAGTCATGCAATATTTTCCCTATAGAATCCTTCAATATTGCAACTTGAAGCTTGAATTCTTTCTTCAGTTCTTTCAGATTGAGAAATGTTGTGTTCTTCCCTTTTTGTTTTCTAATTCCAGGTCTTTGTACACATCATTATAATACTTTACTTTGTCTTCTTCAGCTGCCCCTTGAAATATTCTGTTCAGCTGTTTTACTTCATCATTTCTTCCTTTTCTAGTTAGCAACTCTATGTTCATGTGCAAGTTTCAGAGTCTCTTCTGACATCCACTTTGATCTTTTCTTTCTTTCCGGTCTTTTTAATGACCTCTTGCTGTCTTCATGTATGATGTCCTTGATGTCATCCCACAGCTTGTCTGGTCTTCCATCGTTAGTGTTCAATGCATCAAGTCTATTCTTGAGATGGTCTCTAAATTCAAGCAGGATATACTCAAGGTCGTACTTTGGCTGTCATGGACTTGTTTTGATTTTCTTCAGCTTCACCTTGAACTTGCATATCAGCCATTATGGTCTGTTCTGCAGATGGTCCCTGGCCTTGTTCTGACTGATGGTTTTGAGCTCCCCCATCATCTCTTCCCACAGATGTAGCTGATTTGATTCCTGTGTATCCTATATGGTGAGGTCCATGTGTATAGTCACCTTTTCTGCTGTTGAAAAAAGGTATTTGCAATGAAGAAGTCATTGGTCTTTCAAAATTCTATCATGTGATCTCTGGTGTCATTTCTATCACCAAGGCCTTATTTTGCAATTACTAATCTTTCTTCTTTCTTTCCAGCTTTCACATTCCAATCACCAGTGATTATCAATGCATCTTAATTGCAAGATTGATCAATATTAGACTGCAGAAGTTGGTAAAAATCTTCAGCTTCTTCATCTTTGACGTTAGCGGTTGGTGAGTAAATTTGAATAATAGTTGTATTAACTGGTCTTTCTTGTAGGCATATGGATATTATTCTATCACTGACAGCATTGTACTTCAGGAAGAATCTTGAAATGTTCTTTTAGACAATGAATACAACACCGTTCCTCTTCAATTTGTCATTCCCAGCATAGTAGATCATTTGTTTGTCCGATTTAAACTGTCCAATACCAGTCCATTTCAGCTCACTAATGCTTAGGATATCAATCTTTATGTGTTCCTTTTCATTTAAATAGAAGTTGGTGTATTTATTTATCTCGTATTATCTTTTCTAAGCTTCAGCTTTTTTACCTGTAAAATGAAGGCAGAATGATAATAGCAAAATTAATCTGTTTTGGAATGTGAAGTTGGAAATTCTATGCAAAACTATAAAGAACAGTGCCATTATGAAGTATTGTTATTTTTTCCACACACACTACCTTTAATCTTATTTATTTATTTTGCAAAGTTTCTTCTTTTACAAACAAGTCCATTAAATCTTACTATAGTTATTTTCTTTATTCCAACTTTGAAAATTAATTCTACAGGCCAGAGATTAATGCAGGGATTTTTTTTTCCCCCCTTTTAATTTAACAGAACAGCATCTGGTCTTCTGGCAGAAAATTCAAACGATTTTGCTGGCAGCTACCGGAATATTCTTGGTGAGCTGTTAATGGGATGTTCGTGTATACTTGCTTCCCTAGCCACTGTTATACTGAGGTGTAGTTTCTTCATTCCGTGTATTTGCCATGTTGACTAAACATCTTAGATTTTTTAAATTTTTCCTGCACAAAAATTTACACATACATTGTTATGTGACTCTAATTGCTCTCCCCATACTGTGACAGCACACTCCTCCTTTCCACCCCTGATTCCCCATGTCCATTCAACCAGCTCCTAACCCTCTCTGCCTTCCCATCCCACCTCCGGACAGAAGCTGCCCGTTTAGTCTCTTGTACCTACTTGAGCTAAGAGACACGCTCTTCACAAGTATCACTTTATGTCTCACAGTCCAGTTCAATCCCTGTCTGAAGAGTTGGCCTCGGAAATTGTTTTAGTTCTCGGCTGATAGAGAATTGGGGGGCCATGCTTTCTGGGGTACCTCCAGTCTCAGTCAGACCATTAAGTCTGGTCCCCACCTTTCTCCTGCTCCATCCAGGACTCTCTGTTCTATTCCCTGTCAGGCCGGTCATTTGGTAGTAGACGGGCACCATCTAGCTCTTCTGCTCTGAAGCTGATGAAGTCTTTGGTTTATGTGGCCCTTTCTGTCTGCTGGGCTAATACTTTCCTTGTGTCTTTGGTGTTCTTCGCTCTCCTTTACTCCAAGTGGTTGGGATGAATTGATGCATCTTAGATGGACACTTGCAAGCTTTTAAGACCCCAGACACCACTCACAAAAGTAGGATGCAGAACATTTTCTTAATAAGCTTTGTTATGCCAATTGACCTAGATGTCCCCTGAAAGCATGGTCCCCAGACCCCTATTCCTGCTACTCTATCCCTCAAAGTGTTTGATTGTATTCAAGAAACTTCTTAGCTTTGGTTTAGTCCAGTTGTGCTGACTTCCACTGTAATGTGTGCTGTCCTTCTGTTCACCTAAGATAATTCTTATGTACTATCTAGTTAGTAAATAACCCTCATCCTCCCTTACCAACCTCTTAACCATCAAAGAATGTTTTCTTCTGTGTTTAAAGCTTTTCTTGAGTTCTTATAATAGGGGTCTTATACAATATTTGTCCTTCTATGACTGACTAAATTCACTCAACATAATGACCTCCAGCTTCCTCCATGTTATAAGATGATTCACAGCTTCATCGTTGTTCTTTACTGTTGTGTAGTGTTCCATTGTGTGGATATACCATGATTTGTTTCTCCATTCGTCCGCTGATGGGCACCTAGGTTGTTTCCATTTTTTTGCTATTGTGAAAAGTGCTGCAATGTACATGGGTGTGCATATATCTATTCGTGTGACAGCTCTTATTTCTCTAGGATATATTCCAAGGAGTGGGATAGCTGGATCCTATGGTACTCCTATTTCTAGCTTTTTAAGGAAGTGCCAAATCGATTTCCAAAGTGGTTGTGCTATTTTACATTCCCACCAAAAGTGTATAAGTGTTCCAGTCTCTCCACAACCTCTCCAGCATTTATTATTTTGTGTTTTTTTGGATTAATGCTAGCCTTGTTGGGGTGAGATGATATCTCATTGTAGTTTTGATCTGCCTTTCTCTAATAGCTAATGATCGTGAGCATTTCTTCATGTGTCTGTTAGCCACCTGAATATCTTCTTTGGCAAAGTGCCTGTTCATATGCTTTGCCCATTTTTCAATTGGGTTATTTGTCTTTTTGTTGTTGAGGTTTTGCAGTGTCTTGTAGAATTTAGAGACTAGACGATGATCGGATTTGTTGTAGCCGAACATTTTTTCCCAGTCTTTAGGTTGTCTTTTTACACTTTTGGTGAAGTCTTTTGATGAGCATAAATGTTTGATTTTTAGGGGCTCCACTATATCTACTCTCTCTTCTGGTGCTTTTACGTTGTTACTTGTGGTTCGTATTGTGTTTATGCCATGTATTAGGGCTCCTACCATTGTCCCTATTTTTTCTTCCATGATCTTTATCGTTTTTGATTTTGTATTTGTCTTTGATCCATCTTGACTTAGTATTTGTGCACGGTATGAGGTATGGGTTTTGTTTCAGTTTTTTGCAGGTGGATATCCAGTTATGCCAGCACCATTTGTTAAACAGACTGTCTTTTCCCCAATTAATGGACTTCAGGCCTTTGTCAAATATCAGCTGCTCATAGGTGGATGAATTTATGTCTGGATTCCCAATTCTGTTCCATTGGTCTATATATCCATTGTTGTACCATTACCAGGCTGTTTTGACTCCCGAGCGGTATAATAAGTTCTAAAATCAGGTAGTGTGAGGCCTCCCACTTTGTTCTTCTTCTTGAGTAATGCCTTACTTATTTGGGGCCTCTTCCCTTTCTATATGAAGCTATGATTTTTTCTCCATCTCATTAAAAAATGCCGGTGGAATTTGGATTGGGATTGCATTGTATCTGTAGATCGCTTTTGGTAGAATTGACATTTTCACAATGTTGAGTCTGCCTATCTATGAGCAAGGTATGTTTTTCCACTTATGCAGGTCTCTTGGTTTCTTGCAGTAGTGTCTTGTAGTTTTCATTGTATAGATCTTTTACATCTCTGGATAGATTTATTCCTAAGTAATTTATCTTCTTGGGGGCTATTGAAAATGCTATTGATTTGGTGATTTCCTCTTTGAGGTTCTCTTTGTTGGTTTAGAGGAACCCCACTGATTTTTGTATGTTTATGTTGTATCTTGATACTTCGCTGAAATCTTCGATGAGTTCCAATAGTTTTCTTGTGGATTCTTTGGGGTTTTCTGTGTATAAGATCATATCATCTGCAAATAGAGATACTTTGACTTCTTCACTACCAATTTGGATTCCCTTTATTTCTTTTTCTAGCCTAATTGCTCTGGTTAGGACCTCCAGCACAATGTTGAGTAAGAGTGATGATAAAGGACATCCTTGTCTGGTTCCTGTTCTCAAGTGGAATGTTTTCAAAGTCACTCCATTTAGGATGATGTTGGCTGTTGGTTTTGTGTAAATGCCCTTAGTTATATTGAGGAATTTCCCTTCTATTCTTATTTTGTTGAGAGTTTTTATC
>NW_004443968.1:17099777-17137795 GCF_000243295.1 Trichechus manatus latirostris
TGTTTTTCTATTCTCCTTTTCATTTAATTATGCTCTAATTCTTACTATTTCCTTTCTTCTGGCACCCAAGGGCTTCTTTTGCTGCTCTGTTTCTACTTGTTCCAGTCGTAGGATTAATATTTTGATTATGGCCCTTTCTTCTTTTTAGATGTGTGCATTTATTGCTATAAACTGACCTCAGAGCACTGCTTTTGCTGTGTCCGAAAGGTTCTAGTAGGATGTGTTTTCATTCTCATTTGATTCTATGAATTTCTTTATTCCATCCTTAATTTCTTCTGTAACCCAGTAGTTTTTGACCAAGATGTTTTTCAGTTTCCATGCATTTGATTTTTTTCCTTGCTTTTTCTGTTGTTGATTTCTACTTTTATGGCTTTATGGTCAGAAAAGATGCTTTGTAACAATTCAATGCTTTGGATTTTCTTCAGGCTTGCTTTACAGCTTAATATGTGGTCTATTCTGGAGAATGTTCCATGTGTGTTGGAAAAGAAGGTATACTTGGCTGCTGTTGGGTGGAGTTTTCTGTATATGTCTATGAGATCAAGTTGGTTGATTGTAGCATTTAGCTCTTCTGTTTGTTTGTTGAGCTTCTTTCTGTATGTTCTGTCCTTCACCGAGAGTGGTGTGTTGAAGTCTCCTACTACTTTTGTGGAGCTGTCTATCTCTCTTTTCAGTGCTGTTAGAGTTAGTTTTATATATTTTGGAGCCCTGTCATTGGGTGCGTAGATATTTATTATAGTGATGTCCTCCTGGTGTATTGACCTTTTAATCATTATATAATGTCCTTCCTTATCCTTTGTGGTGGATTTTACTTTTAAAGTCTATTTTGTCAGAGATTAATTTTACCACTCCTGCTCTTTTCTGAGTGTTGTTTGCTTGATACATTTTTTTTTTTTCATCCTTTGAGTTTTAGCTTTTTTGTGTCTTTAAGTCTAACGTGTATCTCTTGTAGGCAGCATATAGATGGATTGTGGTTTTTTTTTAATCCAATCTGCCACTCTCTCTTTATTAGTGCATTTAGTGCATTTATACTTAGCGTAATTATTGCTAGGTATGAGTTTAGTGCTGTCATTTTGATGTCTTTTTGTGAGTGTTGACATTTTCTTTGTCGCACTTAATTTTCTGTGCTGAGTCATTTTTCTTTATGTATTTGCTTGTCATCTTTTTCATTGTTGTTGATTTTGTATTTGCTGAGTCTTTATATTTTTATAGTTTTTTTATTTTGACTTGTGGGGTTGTTAGTTTACTTTGTGGTTACTTAATATTTACCCCTATTTTTCTAAGTCTATACCAGTCTTTTATATCTTTATATTGCCTTGACTTCCTCTCCATATGAAAAATATATGTCTACCTTTTTTAAGTCCCTCTTTTTTGTTTTAATGTTGTCATTTTTTACATATTGACATCTATTTCCCTATTTTCATTGTTTTAGCTTTGATTTACTTTTGTGACTTCCCTATCTGGGTTGATATCTGGGTGCTCTGACCTGTATTCTAGTCTGGGGTTGTTATCCGATGTTACTGTTTTCTAACTGAAGGACTTTCTTTAGTATTTCTTGTAATTTTGGTTTGGTTTTTGCAAATTCCCTAAACTTCTGTTTATCTGGAAATGCCCTAATTTCACCATCATATTTGAGAGACAGTTTTGCTGGATATGTAATTCTTGGCTGGCGGTTTTTTTCCTTCAAGGCTTTATATATGTCATCCTGTTGCCTTCTTGCCTGCATGGTTTATGCTGAGTAGTCCAAGCTTATTCTTATTGACTCTCCTTTGTAGATGACTTTTTGTTTCTCCCTAGCCATTCTTAAAATTCTCTCTTTATCTATGGTTTTGGCAAGTTTTTTTATAATATGTTTTGGTGGCTTTTTTTTAGGATCTACCTTATGTGGGGTTCAATGGGCATCTTGGATAGATATCTTGTTATCTTTCAAAATATCATGGAAGTTTTCTGCCAACAAATCTTCAACAATTCTGTCTGTATTTTCTGTTATCCTTCCTGTTCTTGTACTCCAATCACCCATAGGTTATTCGTCTTGATAGAGTCCCACATAATTCTTAGGGTTTATTTTTTTTAAATCCTTTTATCTGGTTTTTCCTCAAATAAGTTGGTACCAAGTGCTTTATCTTCAGTCTCACTAATTTTGACTTCCATTGCCTCAGTTCTGCTCCTATGACTTTTATTGAGTTATCTAATTCTGAAGTTTTATTGTTAATCTTCTGGATTTCTGATTACTGTCTCTGTATGTATTTTTGTAGCCTGTTAAATTTGTCATTATGCTCTTCTCTAATCTTTTTAGTTTCCTGTATTGTGTGTTCTGCGTTTTGCTTAATTTCCTTCCTAATTTCTTGAAGAGTTCTGTACTTTAATCTTTTGTATTCTGCTTCCAGTAATTCCAAGAAATTTTCCTCCTTTGGAAAATTTATAGATTCTTTATTTTGGGAGCTTGCTGAAGCCATCGTGGATTGCTCTTTATGTGATCTGATATTGACTGTTGTCTCCAAGCCAGCAATAAGTTATTACATTTATTTATTTTGTGTTTGCTTACTGTGTCTTAGCTTCCTACTTTGCTTTGATATGCCCAAATAGGCTACTCGTATGAGCTAGTTTGATTATTGGCATCTTTGAAGCTCTAATGTCCTGTCTCCAAGTGGTTAGATTTGTTACTAAGTGTGTGAGCTCAGGAGTCCACCCACTCCTGCTGTGTGGATTCGTCTCAGCTGCCCAGGTAGATAGCTGCCAAGTGTGTGATGCAGGATCTTACTTACAGTCCTAAACAGGCATGGGTGATTGGTGTTGGCATAAGCATCTGGTTGCAGCAGGGGGACACACTCTGAGCAAGGAAGTGGGCTGACAGCTGCCCCCAAGTGTCCAGGAGGAAAGCATGTCCCTGTTCCCTACAGTGTGTAGGTGGGTGGGTTTTGCAGCAGGACTATGAGCACCTAATGCTGTTGGCTGTAAGGACTGGGGGGCACTTCTTATTCATGGGCCCCTATCACTGGTAGCTAGGTGGCATGGGTGGAGCCACCAGTCCTCAGGCCCCTGATGTGGGTAGGTGAAGACCCTGCTTAATGGGCAGAGCAGTGTCAAATGTCAAGAACCTGCCATTTCACAGCTGAAACAGTTGAAGTTAGAGGTCTGTTATGTACGCTGTTGTACTATGGTAATGAGGGCCTATGTTTTCAAGATGGACCCACACAAGTCTATGAAGGGGGAAAAGCACTCAAAGTCCGTGGATCCCTTATGCCTGTGCCTAGGCAAAGGAGCTGTGCCTACCCTGGGTTCCTGGCTTAGGGGAGCTGGCAGTTTACTTTATCCGCTGTTTGTTAATTTGTTCTCTCTCCAAGACAGGGAGAATGTCTCCGGGCCTGTGATGGATCCTAATTCTGGCCCAGGGGACTCGGGAATTGCTGAAGCCAGTCCAGGACCCAGTGCAGAGCAGGGAGCGGGGAGGTAAATGGGAGAGAGGTTTTTCCCTAAGAGGTTAGTTTTTGATCTGTGCGACAGGCCATATGCAAGTACTTACCTTTGCCGATGAGGGCTGCTTCTTGCTTCTTCTGGGTGGTCGTGACTCTCTGGTGCTGTGTCTCTCCCAGTGCAGAAAATGTGCCTCCCAAGCACCCCCGCTTGCCTGCCTCACCACTCACCCCCACGCTGATCAGGCCTAAAGGACTCAGGCTCTCACCAGCTCAGATCTGGCAACTCCTCATGGCTTCTGAACCGTCTCTCCCTCCCCCTGCCACTCAGTCTGGTTCCTCAACTCTGCCTTTGATGTTTAGGGCTCCCAGATTGCCATATATAATCAAATCACTTGCTTTTTCAGGACTTTGTTGTAAGGCGGTCCACCAGAAGCATCAGACTACTCCACCATCTTGGCCCCATTTCACATCTTAGATTATTTAAAAATTAGCTTTACAACTGGAAAAAAATGTCATGTTTTATGGCTAGCTAATGTATATCATTTTATTCCTGTTGGCTAAAATCCTGTATCTTATTGTTGGCTTTTTCTTTTTTCTTAGCATTTCTACTGTCTTTTTAAACCTCCACTTCTTCTCACATTACTGTATTAGCTTTTCCTTGTTAATTATATTTCTTAATTTTTCTTTCTCTATTATTTGTAATTTAACTCCATAAAGCAATTCTTTATGCAAACTTCAGGAAAAAAGCATTAAGCAGGGACAATTTGGGCTCTTATGGAAGACTGATTTGTGGATTATTATTATTGTTTTTATTATAATTGTTTATATTTAACAATAATTTCTTGTTTATCTATTGAGGAAATTAAATTACTTTTTAATTACAAGATTTTATGTGAACGTACAGTAGCTTAGCATGGAGATAATAAATGAAAATTGGCAATTCCTAAACCTGATCTGAGGTCTATTAGGAAAAGGCCAAATGAATAAAATAATACCTTACTAAGTACTTTTGGTGGACCCAATTCCATGTCTGGGGCCTCTTATTAAAGTTGTTACTAGTCTTACTAACATTACTTGGACTGGTCAGATATGAGTATAATGAATCTTATACATCTGAGCAAAATAGATGAGATAAAACATATATCAATGGATGAATGGATAAACAAACTATGGTACATACACACAATGGAATACTACACAATGTTAAAGAATAATGATGAATGCATGATACATCTCACAACATGGATGAATGTGGAGGACATTATGCTGAGTGAAATAAGTCAATCACAAAAGGACAAATACTGTATGAGACCACTATTACAAAAATTCAAGAAAAGGTTTACACACAGAAAGAAACATTTTTTTATTATACTTTAGATGAAGGTTTGCAGAACAAGCTAGCTTCTCATTAAATAATTAGTATACATATTTATTGGGACATTGGTTGCCAACCCCCTGACAAGTCAACACACTCCGCTTCTCGACCTTGGGTTCTCTATTACCAGCTTTGCTGTCCCCTCTTGCGTTCTCCTCCTTGCCCCTGGGCTGGTGTGCCCAAGAAAGAAACTGTTTTTTTTATGGTTACCAGGGATGGGAGGGGGAGGGAGGGAAAAATCACTAACTAGTTAGTAGACATGTATTAACTTTAGTGAAGGGAAAGACAATACACAATATGGAGTAAGTCAGCACAATATGACCAAGGCAAAGGAAGACACTGAGAGGTACACAAAGGGTAAAAGGCAAGAAAGGTAAATTTTATTGCATATGCAATCTTGCAATAACAGTAATGACGAACAGTAAGTTATGCATGGTTACATAGGTTAATATGTAAACTGAACAAGTGTGAGATGGTGTATGGATTACACTCACAAGCATATATAAGTTTGGCAGTGGATATTACTACATATATCTTTGTATGTGCTGCAAATATATCCATCTATATAATAGAGCACATGGGGGCACAGTTATGAAAACTTCTTTGCCAAAACCAAACACCTCTCAGGACTGAGTCACTGCACTTCAGGGCTTAGGACTGTAGTCTCAGGGGACATCTAGGTCAATTGACATAACATAGTCCATAAAGACAATGCTGTACATCTTACTTTACTGAGTAGCAACTGTGGTCTTAAAAGCTTGTGAGTGGCCATCTAAGATAAAAAAATTGGTCTCCTCCCATCTGAGCAAAGGACAGCAAGGAAAAATAAAGACCCAAAGAAACAATTAGTTCAAAGGACTAATGGACCACATAAATCACAGCCTCCACTAGCCTGAGATCAGAAGAACTAGGTAGTGCACAGCTACCACTACCGACCCCTTTAGCCGGGATCACAATAGAAGGTCCTGGACAGAGTGGGAGAAAAATGTAGAACAAAATTCAAATTCATAAAAAAGATCAGACTTACTTGTCTGATAGAGAATGGTGGAATCCCCGAGACTATGGCCCTTAGACACCCTTCAAACTTGAAACTGAAACCACTCTCAGAATTCACCTTTTAGCCAAACGATAAACAGGCCTATAAAGTGAACAATAACCCCTGTAGCAATATGCTCCCTGGAACAATCAACCATACAAGACCAAAAGGGCAGTATTTGCCCAAAAGCAAAGTTTAGAAGTCAAGAAGGGGTAAGAAAGCTGAGTGAATGGAACGGGGACCTCAGGAAGGAAGTGGAAAGTGCTGACACATTGACGGGATAGCAAGCAGTGTCATGAAACAAGATGTATATAAATTGTTGACTGGGAAACTAATTTGCTTTGAAAACTATCACCTAAACCACAACAAAATGTTTTAATATATATATATGACTACAATAATAGTTAAAGCTGGTTTAAAAATAATAATAATGCATTTATTAACTCACAAAAATCTGTTGGGAGACAATCCTTTAAGAGTTTCTTGCATTTCTGTTCTTCTTGTGAGAAGAGGAATTAACTGCCTTTTTGTTCTAGACTCTCTTTTCAAAAATGTTTATGTAGGGAACAGTCTTGGAAGATGGATACTGCATTTCCCTCCTGACCAAAGGACAAGATTGTGTGTGTGTGTGTGTGTGTGTTTGTCAAGTATAATATCATGTCTCCCTCCAAGACAAAGATCAGGTAGGTTTTCTTGCAGTTCATTAAAAGAGATTGAGTTTTCCTATGCTTAGGGATCTTCAGCTGTATTGTAAATCCACTGTATGAGCAGCATCTACCTCAGGCCCTCCACATTGCCCCATAGGATTTTAGGGAAAGAATAAATGACTTGAATATGAAGCTCATGTTTCTTGCTGTGCCATGAGTAATTATACTAATTATACCCTTGGTTTCGGACCCAGGAGTCTCTTGTCATCTACCAACATCTATGAAGCGGTGGCAGAATAATTTGTTTGCTGTGAGTACATTAAAACTTCAGACTTTTCAAAGTCCTTGACACAGTCCTATACAGTAGGTTTGAATATTATCTAAATTTTGAAAATGAATAAACTGAGGTACAGAGTTTAAGTAGCTTTCCCAAGGTGATAGAGATAATAAAGAACAGAGTTGGGATTCAAATCCAGGCAATTTATCTTCAGAGTGCATAATTTTAAAAATCTCACTATACTGCTGGTTACATTTACCTCTGGTTTTCTTAATTAGTGCCACATTACTCTAGATCTCTTGACTACGTATTTAGTTTGCAAATACTAGTACAATTATAAGATTAATTTTGACCTGAGTCCTCCTCACATAGAAGTCTTAAAGTGCTTTCCCCAAGGAATGAGAAAATCAGGTTTTCAAATCTGTTTTCTTAAGCTATTACCAACTCTACTCTTCAGGCTTCTTCTTGATCATCCTGCTTGTTACCGACAGTACTCACTCTGCAATAATACAGTATTCAGTATTATTAATTTTATTGAGGATTTGATACCCTCCTGCAAATAATGATGCTTTCTTGCTATGCTAAATTCCATCTTTTCACTGCTCCCTTCTCTGAAACACTTCACTGCATTCTCTGAAATTTATCTCACTGCTATATCACTTTCTCTGGCGTACATTTATTGCTTTTGCCTTCCCAGTATTGATTTCTTCTTCTTGTTGTAACCGCTCTTTTCCCCAACTCTCTGCCTATGTGATTTGGATGGGCCTCACCCTCCAACCACTTTCAAGATTGGGCACATCATCCACAACTTGCCAATGGGATACCCAGACTGCCATCCCCACAGTGGTGGGTCAGAAGTAGACATGTGACTAAACTTGATCAAAAAAGTGAAAGGGGGATTAGCCTTGAGACTTTTGCTTGAACTATTGGTAAAAAAGCCAAACTTCCACTGAGGTTGCTAGATTTTGGTAGCAAGTCTGGCTCTGTCAGTTGTCATTTCGGTGTTGTGAGCTAAGTTCCTTTCTGAGAATGAAGCCAACACAGATGAAAGCAGAGCCAAAAGATGGAGAGTGAAAGATTTCTGACAATATTGTTTGAGAACTTGGATCCAGCTATGCTATGCTTTAAGCTCAAATTATTCCTGGACATTTTAATTTTGTGATACAATAAATGCCCCCTCCACATCTTTTTTTTTTTTTCTTAAGCCATTTTGATTTTGGAACATTGATACTTACATCAAACTTTTGTCCATGTATAGTTTGCTTATTTCTAAAATTATGTATTTGAATTTGAATTCTAGTTTCTCTCTCACTGCAGAATTGCAGTGCCGTAGATCGCTTTTTGTGGCCTTTCTAGCCATGGTCTTGTAACTCCCACCCAAGTGACTGGGCAGGACTGTGTGATAGGGTAATTGTAGCCCACCAAGGGGATTGGTTAGCTTTGCCATCCTGCTAGGCTTGAAATAAACGATCTCAGAGGTGGGAAAGAGAAGAGCCCACCACCACTACCAAGGAATCAGAGACCCGAGCAGCAGGAGGTGGTGCAGTAGGCCTCTTGGCCCATAGAGAGAGAAAGCTGAGTGCCTTTGGGCAGAGGCTAAGGGCCAGGGAGAAGCATGCCTGCAAGCATGGCTGGGAAGAGGCTGTTTTGAGGGAAGAACCGTATCCTTGAGTGTTCCTGAGCCTGAATTATAACCTGTTACTTCCCTAATAAACCCCATAATCGTGAGAATGGTCTGTGAGTTCTATGTGGCCATTGCAATGAATTATCGAATCCGGCAGAGAAGTAGAGAGTACTGTAGGAGGGATGGTTGGTGTCAGAATAGGTAAAGATGGCAGAGAGACGAGTCATGTCTGACCCCCTCCTCATAGGAATCAATCTTGGGTTGTTGATCTTGATTGTCTTTCCTCTTTGTGAAGTTAGAGGAGGTCAGACACCTCTCCCAGGCAGTTTTTACAAGAATGTTATAGTTCGGTGATATTTTTGGATTCTTGATTGTAAGATTTCTCTAAAGAGTGTTTCTTCTTGCAACTAGAAAACCACGAAAAATATTATAGTGTTTAACTATTTACTATCCAATTACACTTGAGTCACAACAAGTGTAATTGCATAAATAAAGAAAAAAATATGAATAATTACGCCACACAGTGAGCTGATGGAAGAACAGACACTGGCTGAAATATTAATGAATGCAGCAAAATTCCGTATTGATCCAGCATTTAACACTTTGCTTTAATTATTATGGGCCTGATTTTATTGTTTAGAAAAATAGCATAATAGGTGAATCAATTTTATGCTCCACTTTGCATGAACAAACACTATGCAAAAACTTCAACGTATTGTTTATAGGCTTGTTTCTCCTGTTCAATTTCACATAAAAGAAAAATATTGCATTTCTTCCCTATTTCTCAATATATATATATATATTTCTTCCTAGTGACCAGAGGTGCTGATCCAGATAATGTGTCTTCTTATCTATTCTCAGAAATAGTCACGCTTTTGGATAGCATAGAGTCTTTGGAGTTTCAAAAAACTTTTTTGTATATTCTTTCCTTTGACTTTTATGACAATTCTGTAAGATAGGAAAGACCCTAAAGTCTCCATTTTGCATATGAGAAAAATGAGTCAAGGGTTGGTAAGTCTAGAATTCAGGCCTTCAGTTTCTTAATCCAATATGCATTCAATGATGCCACAAATAGAAAAATTGCTGGCGTTGGTAGATCAGCTTGAAACATCCTCCCATAAACATTAAATCTAATTCATTCCATGTCTATTATTATATCTTGAAGGTATGTATAGATCCTAGGATAGGATCAGAAGTTGTTATGTTGTAGCGCAAGACAAGAAGTAAAAATGCAGACGCATTAATTTGTTGAAGCCACAAATACATGAAGGGAACTTATTACAACATTACAGGCACTGTTTAGGAAGGAAGTTCCCCTGGTAAACAAGTCTGACTCTTTTTAAAGATAATCCTCTCCTTATATATTTCTCCATCATTATTATACAGAGGAAGGAGCCCTGGTGGTGCAATAGTTAAGAACTTGGCTGCTAACTGAAATGTTGGTAGTTCAAACCCTCTTACTCCTCGGGAGAAAAGACCTGGTGATCTGCTCCCATAAAGATTACAGTCTAGGAAACCCTGTGGAACAGTTCTACTCTGTTACACTGGGGAGCTATGAGTCCAAATAGACTAAGGCACCTAACATTATACAGAGGACAAAGGTGTTTTGGCGGTAGAATTCTCACCTTCCATGTGGGATACCCTGTTTGATTCATGGCCAATGTACCTCATGCACAACCACCATCTGTGTGTCAGTGGTGGATTGTGTGTTGTTATGATGCTGAATAGGTTTCAGTGCAGCTTCCAGACTAAGATTAGGAAGAAAGGCCTGGCAATCTACTTCTGAATTTCAGCCAATGAAAACCTTATGGATCACAGTGGTCCACTCTACAACCAATCATGTGGGTGAGGCAGAACCTGGCAACATTTTGTTCTGTTGCTCATGGAGTCATCATGAGTTGGAGGCCAACTTGATGGCAGCTATCATCAACAACCTTTATCATATTAATCAAAAAAGGATGTATTAGATTATTCAATTATTTCTGGTATATAAGGATAATTCAGTTGCTAGAAAAAGACATCATTAACCCAAACCCATTGCTCTCAAGTCAATTCCAACTCATAGTGACCCTATGGGACAGAGTAGAACTGCCCTGTAGGGTTTCCAAGGAGTGGCTGGTGGATTTGAACTGCTGACCTTTTGGTTAGCAGCCGAGCTCTTAACCACCAGGTTTCCTTTGGTAAAGTAGAGGGTCAGCAAAAATGAGAGAAACCCTCGAAAAAATGGATTCATACAATATGTACAATGAGATCAAACATACCAACAATTGTGAAGATGGCACAGGACCTGGCAATATTTCATTGTTTTCTTGCACAAGTTTGCCACAAGTTGAAGACAACTTGATGGCAACTAACAACAACAAAAACAAAGCCTAATTCAGAAGCTTATTTAACTAGGAATTCAAAGCGATCTTATAGGACATTGAGTGTATACATTAATATGTTCTAATAAAATAAAAACTATAAATATAATGCATAATCATGTCTGAGTAAGAAATTATGTCACATAAAACAAATATATAAAAACAAACAAAAACGAAAAACTTTTCCAGCCTTGGCTTCTGCCCAGCCTTTCAGATGGCAGATATATATTACCCTAGTTTTTTAACTAGCTTTGATTTGAGGCTGACCTTTGAAGGTGGGATAGGTCCAATCTTTCTACTTAATAACTTGAATAGGAAAGGAGTATATAGAGAAGTAGTAGCAAGATATTAAACCAAAATGCTATTTTTCAACTCCAAACAGACTTGCTACAACCTTAGGCACTCAACCTTCCAAATGGTGCCAACTGTGTTTACCCTTCCTGCTGTGTACAGGAAGGAGAGGCACCATAGGGATCAAAATTAAAACACTTAATTACTTTGTATTTTAAAAGTAAGCTATCTGTGGAAACAACAATCCAATCGTATTCTTTTCCATTCAACAGAAGTCCCTTTGGTCCTTGGATGACTCCACTAGTCATTTGAGTTTAAATAATTTTCAGTTGCCTTGCATTCTCACAACATGTATACCCTTCTTGGAAAGGTCTACACGCTTGGTTATTATTTAACCACTTACCTAGAGAAGTAAATGCCTGAGAATTAAGCTCCCTAGAGATAGCTGATGAGCCTTCACATAGAGTAAATATTATTACACATCTGGAAATTATGGGCTAAGGGAAAGGGAGGCCAGAATCAGTTTCCAAAGGCACTCCTTGAAATTTAAAGAATCTCCATTAAAGAATGAAGTATTTTCAGTGGAGTCAAATTTATATTTTGTTAACAACATTAAAATTCTCTGAAATCTTGAAATCTATCTCAATGTCATTAGCAGAGAATGTCAAGACTTAAAATAGACCATGATAACTGTAGAAAAATGACTGATTTAGAACAAAATTCCAAATATTTTTATAAATTTTAAATGTGCGTAATTCACTTGTTCCTTATTTTTCAACCTTCTTTATTTAAAGTTAGACAACACATATTTTGTTTTCTGAACACTTTGACATCTATTTTATAAGTTTTTTTTTTTTTTTTTACTTAAAGCATTGCCGTAAGTCAGGAAAAAATAATTATTTTTTCAGTTTTGCAAATAAGGAAAATACACATAAAATCCTCCTGGGCTTCGTTGAGGTCACACAATTGATTTTGCAGAATTGAATCTAGAACACAAATTTCCTAGGTCCCAACCCACAACTTTTTCTTTAAAGTAAATGGCTTTGTGTTGTACATTTATTTCTATAGTCCTTATAAAAATATATATTAAGTGCAAATATGTAAAAGTGATTGCCTTAATTGCTGGGATTTGGGAAAGAATCTTATTAGATAATTTGCTGATAGCCTTGTAGGGAAGGAAATTCATTCTAATTAGAAAAAAATATATATGTATAAATTGAGACACATTAACTGCTTATCATAATCATCAGTGGAACATAGTTTGTAGATGGAAGAAGCCCAGGTCTCTTAAGAAGGCAGACAAGACAAAAATGGGATAGTGGAGAAACGAGGGAGGCAATGTGTTTCTTCAAAACACCCAAACTTACTTTCTTTTCCAAATTACCTCTGATCACTGTAATTTGTGGTTAGAAGGGTCAGCAACAATGTCTCAAAGATCACAGCAAAAAGGTGAAGTGATTCACCCTGCTTTTTAATTCCTAACACAGAACTGTGAGATCTTCTAATTAAAGAACCAAAATAGGCATCGACTCGACTCTCACGATGACATCTTCAAATTTAAAGCAATTCAACTCTTACTCCCACGCTCAGGTTAATTTTCACTAGAGGAACCGATTTTGACAGTTTCAGAAAGTCAGGTTAAGCTCATATAAGGAAAAAGGAGTAAATTTTTCTTCTTTTACTGATGGATGTGCCCTTCAAGATCAAATTTCCTGAGAGCTCAAAGACTCACTGGGTTCTGCCAGCACACTGTACACAGAAAGTGGATCAGGGCACAGGCTTGGAGTCTGAAGTGTGTTTGTGGCCATTCCCATGTGATCTTGGGAGAAGTACTTCAACATCTCTTGGATGTGGTTCCTTCTAAAAAATGGAAATAATACTACTTTCCAATTAGAGATGTTACAGGCATTTGTATTGGGTTAAATGGTTACCCCACAGAATATATGTCCACAGACTAACCCCTTAAACCTGTGAATGTTACCTTATTTGGAAAAAGGATCTTTGCATATGGAATTAAGTTAAGGATCTTGAAATGGGGAGATCATTCTGCATTATCCAGATAGGACCTAAAGCCAAAGAAAAGTGTCATTATAAGAGACACACAGACGAGAGAAACGCTGAAGAGGAGGTAATGTGACCACAGAGGCAGAGATTGGAGTAATGAGGTCACAAGTCAAGAAATGCCTAGAGCCACCAAAAGGTAGAGAATTGATTCTCCCCTCAAGCCTTCAGAAGGAACGAGGCCTTGCCAATATCTTGATACCAATTTCTGGTCTCTCAAATTGTGAGAGAATAAAATTTTGTTGCTTTAAGCCACTAAGTGTGTGATATATTGTTACAACAGCCACAGAAAACTAACACAGTATTATTATTAAATGAGATATTTTTATTATTAAATGAGATAATTGTGAAGAACATATTTAGCATATGGCCTAGAATGTAGAAGGTTATGGCATACAGACATTATTATAATGAAAAGCCTGAGCAGTATAGAACTTAGAACCACTCTCCAAGGATATCTGTTTGTGGAGAAGAGGTTTCCATTTATTGAGCACTTTCTATGTGCCAAGTATTAAGAACAGTGGAACAAATAGCGTCCACCTACATTTTTCACCTCTCAGGTTTATTGGAAAACTACTATACCATTGACAGTACATGCTGCATGCAGGTGGGAGCCTGTAAACTGTTTGAATTGAAAGAAACGAGAGTGTGCTGCAAATTACTGTTTTTACAGGGTATTATATGAGGTGGTGCTGGATCAATATTTTTGGTAGGTAAAATACGGATTCTGATAAATATTATTTGGGACACATATGCCTCTTTGGACTCTGAAATGGGAATTGGTGGGATGAGAAAGAAAAAAAATCCGTATTACCTACCAAAAATTCAGACACAATGATTCCATTAATGAAAAAACATGATATAAATAAAAAATTTTAAAAAACTTAATTCTTTCATGAAAGGGTTACACTAGGTGTTACATATGCATTATCTAATTCCTGTTTTTAGTAACACTGGAAAGTAAAGATTGCAATTTCTTATGAAAAATGAGAAGGCTGAGACTTACAAACATAAGGGGACTTACCCAAGGCCTTATAATTTGTAAGAGAATCAAGATCAAACCCAGGTCATCTGTGGGAAAAGTGTTCACTCTCTTTTTTTCATGCTGTTCTCCAAGATACAATGTGCAGAAAAAGTAAGGAGATTAGGGAGGGGGGACTAAGCCAAAGCCAGCAGTTCTGTGTTGTCAAACTTATGGGTCCTTGCACAGAAGAAAAATCATGAAATAAAGCAATGGAATAGATAGTGGAAGATGTAGACAAAATTGAGAGAGTTAGAGATTATAAGATGTGAAAGTTGGAAAATTTCCTAAACAACCTGTACGCTTAGTATTGGAAACAGGAATTGAGTGGAACAAAGTGGTATAGAATGTTGAAATAGCTTGGATGCTGTGGTAGGAATAATTCTAAGATGGTCCACAAGATTCCCACTCTTTGGTGTACAGGCTGTAAAGATACCCTTACTTGAGTATGGACTGTGTCTTAGTTACCTAGTGCTGCTGTAATGGAAATACCGTGAGTGAGTGACTTTAAAGAACAGACATTTATTTCTTACAGTTCAGGAGGCTAAAGTCTGAATTTAGGGCATGGGCTCTAGGGGCAGGTCCTTCCTTGTCAATTTCATCCTGGTGGTGCAGTATTTAAGAGATCGGCTACAACCCAAAAGGTCAGCAGTTCGAATCCACCAGCCGCTCCTTTGAAATCATATGGGGCAGTTCTACTCTGTTCTATAGGGTCACTATGGGTCAGAATTGGCTCAACAGCAACAGGTTTTAGTAGCTACCAGAAATCCTTGGTATTTATGAGCTTGTAGATGCATCTGTTTCCATTGTCTTCCTCTTCCTCCTGTGTCAAAAAGAACATTTCAAGTTCTATCCTAAAGTACAACACTGTCAGTGATAGGATAATATCCATACGCCTACAAGGAAGACCAGTTAATTCAATTATTATTCAAATTTACCCACCAACTACTAATGCCAAAGATGAAGAAATTGAAGATTTTTACTAACTTCTGCAGTCTGAAATTGATCAAACATGCAATCAAGATGCATTTATAATTACTGGTGATTAGAATGTAAAAGTTGGAAACAAAGAAGAAGGAATGGTAGTTGGAAAATAAGGATTTAGTGATAGAAATGACTCTGGAGATGGCATGATAGAGTTTTGCAAGACCAATGACGTCTTCATTGCAAATACTTTTTTTCACCAGCATAAATGGTGACTATATATATAGATCTCACCACATGGAATACAAAGGAGTCAAATTGACTACATTTGTGGAAAGAGACCATACAGAAGCTCAATATCATCAGTTAGAATGAGACCAGGGGCTGACTGTGGAACAGACCATCAATTGCACGTATACAAGTTCAAGTTGAAGCTGGACAAAATTAGAACAAGTCCATGAGAGCTAAAGTATGACCTTGAGTATATCCCACCTGAATATAGAGACTGTCTCAGAATAGATTTGAAACATTGAACACTAATGACCAAAGACCAGAAGAGTTGTGGGTGACATCAAGGACATCATACATGAAGAAAACAGAAGGTCATTAAAAAGACAGGAAAGAAAGAAAAGATCAAAATGGATGTCATAAGAGACTCTGAAACTTGCTCATGAAGCTAGAGCAGCTAAAGTGAAGAAATGATCACATAAAAGAGATGAATAAAAAAATTTAAAGGGCAGCCCGAGAATCCAAAGTAAGTTATTACAATGAAATGTACAAAGACTGGGAGTTATAAAACTCAAAGGGAACAACACACTTGGCATTTCTCAAGTTGAAAGAAATGAAGAAAAAATTCAAGCCTTGAGTTCAATATGAATGACACAGGGAGCATCAAAAGAAGGTGGAAGAAATTCACAGAGTCACTACAAAAAAGAATTGGTTGACATTCAGCCATTTCAGGAGGTAGCATATGATCAACTGCCGATGATATTGAAGGAAGCAGTCCAAGCTGCATTGAAGGCATTGGTGAAAAACAAGGCTCCAGGGACTGATGGAATATCAGTTGAGATGTTTCAACAAATGGATGCAATGCTGGAAGTACTCACTCGTAATGCCAAGAAATTTGGAAGACAGCTACTTGGCCAACCGACTAGAAGAGATCCGTATTTGTGCCCATTCCAAAGATTTATTAAACAGAATGTGGAGATTATTGAATAATATCATTAATATCACATACAAGTAAAATTTTGCCGAAGACAATTCAAAAATGGTTGCAGTAGTAGATGGACAGGGAACTGCCAGAAATTCAAGCCGAATAAAGGATAGGACATGGAAGGAGGGGATATCATTGCTGATGTCAGATGGATCTTGGTTGAAAGCAGATAATACCAGAAAGATGTTTACCTGTGTTTTATTGGCTATGCAAAGTCATTCAACTGTGTGGATCATAACAAATTATGGATAATATTTTGAAGAATGGGAATTCCAGAACACTTAATTGTGCTCATGTGGAACCTGTACATAGACCAAGAGGCAATTGTTCCAACAGAACAACGGAATACTGCATGGTTTAAAATCAGGAAAGGTGTGTGTCAAGGTTGCATTCTTTCAATGCACTTAATCTGTATGCTGAGCAAATAATCCGAGAAGGTGGATTATATGAAGAAGAATGGGGCATGAGGATTGGAGGAAGCCTCATTAACAACCTGCAATATGCAGATGACACAACCTTGCTTGCTGAAAGTGAAGAGGACTTGAAGTCTTACTGATAAAGATTAAAGACTAGTGTCTTCAGTATGGATTACACCTCAACATAAAGGAAACAAAAATCTTCACAAGTGGACCAGTAAGCAACATCATATTAAATGGAGAAAGTATTGAAGTTGTCAAGGATTTCATTTTACTCGGACCCACAATCAATGCCCATGGAAGCAGCAGTCAAGAAATCAAAGGATGTATTGCATTGGGCAAGTCTGCTGCAAAAGAGCTCTTTAAAGTGCTGAACAGCAAAGATGTCAGTTTGAGGACTGAGGTGCACCAGACCCAAGCCATGGTACTTTCAATTGCTTCATATGCATGTGAAAACTGGATAAGGAAGACCAAAGTGAAATTGTTGCTTTTGAATTATGGTGTTGGTAAAGAATATTCGATATACCATGGACTACCAAAATAATGAGCAAATCTGTCTTGGAACAAATACATCCAGAATGCTCCTTAGAAGCAAGGATGGTGAGACTTTGTCTCACATACTTTGGATATGTTATCAGGAAGGATCAGTCCCTGGAGATAGACATTATGCTTGGAAAAGTAGAGGGTCAGTGAAAAATAGGAAGTCCCTCAGTGAGTTGGGTTGATACTGTGGCTGCAACAATGGGCTCAAACATAAGAAAGATCATGAGGATGGCACAAGACCGGGCAATTGTACATAGTGTCTCTTTGGGTGAGAACCGACTCAACGACAGCTAACAATAACAACAGTTATAGTTTACTGGTATAAATCTGGATTCCTGATGGTGCAGTGATTAAGAGCTCGACTGCTAACCAAAAGGTCAGCAGTTCAAATCCACCAGCCACTCCTTGGAAATCCTATGGGACACTTCTACTCTGTCCTAAAGGTTTGCTGTGAATTGGAATCAATTCAAATGCAATGTGTATATTATAAATCTAGAAGCCCTTGCGGCACAGTGGTTAGGAGCTCAACTGCTAACCAAAACGTAAATTTAAATTTTAAAATAAAGAATGGATTTATTTTGTTTGTGTACATAGTTATGAGAGAAAGTATACTGAATTGTGCATAAAATAAATGTCATAAACATGCTATATTTTGATATTTGTGTTGAATACAGAATGAGATGGACTTGAAGTCAGCTGTCTCAGTGTTTGACCAGGGCAGCCAAAAATTATTCATCAGTGGTGCATTATGATTAAAATTATTGGGGCAATATAAATCAAAACTGGTAGGATGTGCCAAACCAATGTAGTTTGGATATCTTTTTCTGAGTGGATGTGCAACTCCCTATTATCTAGTCTACCTTAATATCTCTCAATTATGTAAACTGTGTAAGAAATCTTTAAAATAATTGAAATAATATTAATAACTATCAGTGTCACATTATAATATTTGAAATGTAAATAAAGTTCGTTCTTTAGAATACTGATGATGCCATTATACGCTTCTTTCCTGAGCTGATTTTATTTTTTTTCCAATTGACATGAGTTATTGGGGAGAATATTCAGCAATGTTGTAAACTGGCTTTGGAGAGGGCCACATGTCAGGGGACTGTGGACACTCCTGACGAGCTGAAAGTGACCCCAAATGACAACCAGCTAGAAAATGGGGTCCTTAATCCTGGTCTGTAAGGAGATAAATCTGCTAACAGCCTGAATGGAATCAAATTCTTCCCTAGTCAGGCTAACTGATACAATAGCAGCCTGGACACCTAAACTGCAGCTTTTGAGACCCTAAGCAGAGAATCCAGCTAAGTTCTGCTTGGGCTCCTGACCCACAGAGGACTACTGCTCTCCTACAAAAGTGTGTTGTTTTAAGATGTTGAATGTGTGGTTATTTGTTCTGCAGCAATAGAAAACTAATACAATACTTCTTGCAAACTAAATTTTTGTGGAAATATATAATTTCTATGAATTAAATTGGCAATGTGCTATAAACTAGTATAGACTCTGCAAAGTTTACTGATAGTGTTGGACAATTAGGTTTTGCCACATCCTGCTTTGTACTTACAAAATATTCATCCACGACTTCATACCCTCATTATACTTCCTTGCACCCACTGACTACAAGTGATTAGTACCTTCAGCTGTGGGCTGGAAAATTGGAACTCTACCTTTCAATATGAATGCATGCACACACACATGCACTTAAGAGCACACACATAAACACATACAGACACACACATGAAGATGCACATACCCCAGCATGTACACACACAGATACACATGAACTCACACTTGCACACTAACCCAAACCCATTGCCTTTGAGTAGATTCCAATTCATAGCAGCCCTCTGGGCATAGTAGAACAACCTCATAAGGTTTTCAAGGCTGTAATCTCTACAGAAGCTGACTGCTACATCCTTCTCCTGTGGAGTGACTGGTGGGTTCGAACTGCCATGCTTTAGGTTAGTGGTCAAGCGCTTTAACCACTATCCCACCAGGGCTATCATACTGTCGTTCCAGTCTGATAACATGTATTATGCTTTTTTTGCCTCCATGGAAAAATCTTTCTCCTTATTTTATTTCCTTTTCTCTTTATGCAGTACTTAAAGCACACTTACAGCCAAAAGTACCCCTGCAGTTGCATAGTAATGTACTTTTAACACTTTTATCATACCATAAACTAGCACAGTGATACCATAAACTAGCACAGTGACGGTACTTTAATGTTCAACTGCTGCATTATTAATAGGAGCAGGTTTGTCTTTCCAAAAGCATCCTGGATTTGTTGTGATCCACAGTCATTATAGCCCAGTAAATATGATGTGGGTCTGATTGGAAATGCAAGGAATTTGGTGAACTCTGAATGTATTAGGTGCACTTTGAACCATTTACTGCCACAGTTGTAACAATGTTATTTCAAAAGAAGCATCTTAGAGCTTGAAAGCAACTCTTTTTAGCATCATAAATGGTTACATTGCCTTGCACTAAAAATAAAAGATTTATTGTCAAAGGCTGTAACTTGTTAATTTTCTGTTTTAGTTTTCTAAGCTCTGCAGCTGAATATAGAATGATATAGTTTGTACATAGGCTAATGATTAAAAGTTCAGCATGTAAATGAAGTGACCCTAATAGTTTATTTATAGCTGGGACATAGTAATTTATAAAGTTATGGTTGAAATCTTCCTCTCCTCTGAAATTAATATTTTGATTTCTTTTATGCAATGTGCTTAAGTATTTCTGAATAAAGAGGATGGCTAGATTAGTTTTTATTTGTAAAATCTTTTAAACAGATAATTTACAAACTGATGAAATACAAATATGCAAATATTACAGACAAAAAATTCAAATAAACTAATAGTACAACTCCCACCAATCAATGCATAGAGAATATTTACCCTACTATTAAGAAACAAACAAAAAAAGTGCAAGTGAAAATAGCCGTGAATTATCATTCATTTACTATCAAATTAGTAAAGATTTTTAAGGATTATAATAGTTTTGTCAGATAAGTGATGAAATAGGTAGCCTATCTAGAAAGTGTGTGTCAATATCTTTCAAAAGCCTAGAAAATATGCATGCTTTTTAACCCAGTTATTGTCATTTCTCACATGTAATAATGATTTCCAGAAATCAATGCAGCAAAGTTACAAAATCAGGTAAGCAAAAAAGACAAGGAAGAAACAATTCTATATCCAATGTGTTTAGAAAAAAATAAAATTGTAAAAATCTGTTTTGAATAGGGCATAATTCATTATACACTGTATTATTCTTGACAAAGATAATTAGTGGGTAATATATAGGTATGTATTAGTTATCTAGTGCTGCTATAACAGAAATACCACAGGTGGATGACTTTAACAAACAAATTTTTTCTTTCACAGTCTAGGAGGCTAGAAGTTCAAATTCAGGGTGCCAGCTCCAGGGGATGGCTTTCTCTCTTTGTCATCTCTGGGGGAAGTTCCTTGTTGTCAATCTTCCCCTGGTCTAGGAGCTTTTCAGTGCAGGGACTCCAGGTCCAAAGATGCCCTCTGCTCCTGGCACTTCTTTCTTGGTGGTATGAGGTCCCTTCTCTCTGCTTGCTTTTCTCTCCTTTTATCTGTTGTAAGATAAAAGATGATGCAGGTCACAACCCAGGGAAACTCCCCTTACTTTGGAACAGGGCTGTAACCTGAGAAAGGGTGTAGCATCTCACCCTAATCCTCTTTAACATAACTTAATCTTGCCTCATTAACCATAGGCAGAGATTAGGATTTACAGCATATAGGAAAATCAAATCAGAACACAAAATGATGGACAACCATGGGGAATCATGGCCTAGCCAAGCTGATATACATTTTTGGGGGACACAATTTAATACATAACAAGGTATGTGTATGTTTAAATAAAAACATGCCTGATGATATTTTGCTATGTCATTTTACCCTCAATTCTATATACTCCATTTTTATTAAGTTTATCTTTATTTTTTCTAAGTATAAATATGATGCATACTCACTGTAGAAAACTTTGAAAATAGAGAAGAGCACCAAGGAGACCAAAAAAAAAAAAAAAAGCTTGTAATTTTAAATGACCTTTTGCACTGTGAGATACACACACACACATATATATATATTTCCCCTCCTACTGATTAGCAAGTACTTTGTTTTATATTCTAATGTTGGGCATATAATATCAAAAACAAATCCTGGCTATTTCTAAACAGTGTCCCATACAATCTCTTTACCAGTACCAGATGCCACTGAGTCCACTTCAGCTCATGGAAACCCCACATGTTGCTCAGTAGGGTTTTCATAGATGTGATCTTTCAGAAGCAGATGGCAAGGGCTTTTTTCCCAGGTGCTTCTGCGTTGGTTTGAACTGCTAACCTTTCAGTTAGCAACTCAGTGCTTAATCGTGCACCACCCAAAGACTTCTTAGAGTCTCTTTAGATAGATAATATTTTCAAAAACTTTCAGCTTTTTATTTAGCTTACTCAGGTAGATATTTGACAAAAGTATAAATATCTACATCTGTACCTGTGATTTAGTTACTGAGTCATTTTCGAACTCTTTAAAGGATCAGAGCTCTGGCAAATGGTTTGGTGATAGATTGAAAGTAGAATTAGACCTCATGTTTCTGTATGTTTCCTGTACCTCCCACCCACAATATATTACATTTAGGTGTGAATGTTTGTTTCTGCATTTCAGTTTCTTGTGATCTTCCAAACTTCGTATCTGTAAATTAGACATCTCTGAAGAGAAATTGAGAATTTCATCCAAAATTGACCTTAAGAGGGGTTTCCAGTGTAAAATTCCTTCCCTTCTTTCCTTCCTTCCTCATGCCTGTCTTTCTCCCTCTTTCTTTCTCTCTCTTTCCTACTTCCTCTCCCTTTTTCATTCATTCAAACAATATGTACTAAGTATCTACCATGTGGCAAGTATTTTCCTAGGCACAAAAGATATAAACATGAACAAGATAGCTTAGTATTTGCTCTCTCAAAGCTTAGGTTCAAGGAGTTGAATGTTGAAGTGTGGAGTAAGTGTCACAATAAAGAAAGAACAGAATGTTAACGGAATGTCTAGCAGTGGGCCCTAAAACAGTTGGAGGCGAGGCCATTGCTCAAGGAAGAGTTTCTAGACAAAGTGGCATTTACTGGGGGAATGATTAAAAGTTAGGAAGATAGTATTTTTACTCTACAAGAATGGAGATAGTTGTTTATATATGCTTATATCTCAGTAAATTGTCAACTTCTCTTTGGATGCTGAGTAAACACCAAAATGCCTGGCATATAGATGGTGTTTAATGATAGTTGAATTAATTAATGCAGAGATATGTAAATCAATTAATACTGTATTTATAAAACAGAATTTGATACATCTGTTTGCAAATGACATAATTTAAACAACATGGATTTAAGGAAATATAAATACATCTTCCATGTCCCTACTGTTAATTTTAGATTCCCTATTTTCTATTTTTTTATACGCTTTATGCTGTTATTCCGTTTCTCCTCTTATTATTCCTTTCTAATTTTTTTTGTTCCTATTAGAGGATTCAAATAAGTATAAATCTGATTTTAACTTTTTGCCTTAATATAATTCATTAACCTTCACTACTTATTCAAAGTTTCATGACTTATTTTGGGGTATAATTTTATAAGATAATATGAATTTATAAAACTTTTGAGCTAATGTTTGCCATTTTCTTTTGACTGTAGGGAAATTAGTTCAATAAAAGCCAGTAAAAAAAAAAAAGAAAATTTTTTAAAGTTTCTGTATTAAATAATGACCTTGAGGATTGCTTAAGAAAAATCTGCATATTCAATTCAGCATACATATGGGATATACTCAAAATTATGCAGGCTTCAGTAAAGACTCTTTAATTAAAGAAGAATGAAAAGAATTTAAAAATGTATTCAAAGTTCATTTGGTAATGTGAGGACATAATACACTCAAAGTCACTAGACTCATAAATTCATAAGAATGTAAATGAGAAAATAGCAATGCTAACTGATATAAAACACCAAGGCAACAGGGCATCTAAAAATGCCATTCAAACTTGTTGGAATATAGTCAAGAAAACGAACCTTAAGATAGCATTAGGAACTGAGCCCAACAAGATCTAATAACTATTTTTATGCTCGGGGTTAGTATTGGAAAATTGTTTATATTAGTTCAAACTGACCTTGAGTATCTCATTTCCTTGTTATTACATATGCTTGATTATCTGAAAATTTAAATGCAGAAAAAGGAACAGTAAAGCATGCCAGAGGTGGAAATGGTCATAATTTAATAAATACTATCATACATTTTCTCTGAAAACCAAATTATTTTTGAGAATTTCAGAGGCAAAAATCTATAGCTTATATACAACTTTGAAAAAAACAGAAATGTAATTTAGTTTGCTCTAAAAAATCAGGGCTCATTTTGTAAGAGAAACAAATATCTTTTTCAGGATAGGCAATGTGTAACACTACATGCCCAGACACACATACCTACACATCTACACACACACGATAGGTGGCATATGATAATTTAGAAAATCAAAATATATCTAAATTATAATTTTCTTTTATTAAACTACTTGCTCATACTAGGACTTATCAGGAGAGGACTTTCTTAGGGTTTGTAAACTTTACCAGTTCTAATTTTTTTGTGTTCTTGTAATTTAAATTAAGATAGCGAATATATAACAGCTAAATTTAGAGGGTATGAGTTCATGATTTTGCTACAAATGGTGTGTTAAACACAAGGTGTAAAATACTCAAATCAATGTCTCTAATATTCTCACACATTTGTGTCATTTGGTAAACCTCACAAAACATGGTAGCCTGAATAAAAAATACAAAGAGAAATGAGAGATATATACAGCAGTATTATTTCTTCTAAAAGGAGTCGGCTAGTGACTAATTCCTTCAGTTTTCATTAATCTGGTAATGTCTTTATTTTGGCTTTGTATTTTAAAGAAAATTTAGTTGGATATAAGATTATTGGTTTTTTTTTTTTTTTTTTGTGGGGTCTTTGCCTGGTTTTGGTATCAGGATTATAGTAGCTTTATAGAATGAAATTGGAAGTATAAATTTTTTTTTTTTTTTTTTTTTATCTTTCAGCAGTTTGAATATGTACGACAGATATATTCAATTATATAGTAGCTTCCATTTCACTCTCTAAACGTATCATTTTATATATATTTATTTATTTTTTATTGTTGTGCTTTAAGTGAAAGTTTACAATTCAAGTTAGTCCCTCATACAAAAATTTATACATACATTGTTTTGTGATCCTACTTGTTCTCCGTATACTGTGACAGCACACTCCTCCTTTCTACCCCAGATTTCCCGTGTCCATTCAACCAGCTCCTGACCCTCTCTGCCTTCTCTTTTCATCCTCAAATGAGAGCTGCTCATTTAATCTCATGTACTAACTTGAGTTAAGAAGCACACTCTTCACGTGTATCATTTTCTGTCCCATAGTCCAGTCTAATCTTTGTCTGAAGAGTTGGCCTTGGGAATGGTTTTAGTTTCGGGCTAATGCAGAGCCTGGGGGCCATGTCTTTGAGGGTCCTTCCAGTCTCAATTAAACCATTAAGTATGGTCTTTTCACTAGAATTTGAGTTCTGCACCCCACTTTTCTCCTGCTCCATCAGGGACTCTCTGTTGTGTTCCCTGTCAGGGCGGTCATTGTGGTAACCAGGCACCATCTAGTTTTTCTGGACTCAGGCTGATGAAGTCTCTGGTTTATGTGGCCCTTTCTGTCTCTTGGGTTAATACTTTCCTTGTGTCCATGGTGTTCATTCTCCTTTATTCCAGGTCGGTTAGGACCAATTGATACATCTTAGATGACCACTTGCTAGCTTTTAGGACCCCAGACACCACTCACCAAAGTGGGATGCAGAACATTTTCTTAAAAAACTTTTTTATGCCAATTGACCTAGATGTCCACTGAAAGCATGGTCATCAGACTGCCGCCACTGCTACTCTGTCCGTTGACATGATTGGTTGTATTCAATAAATTTCTTAGCTTTGGTTTAGTCCAGTTGTGCTGACTTCCCCTGTAGTGTGTGCTGTCCTTCCCTTCATATAAGATAATTCTTATCTACTATCTAGTTAGTGACTACCCCTCTCCCTCCCTCCCCACCCTCGTAACCATCAAAGAATGTTTTCTTCTGTGTTTAAACCTTTTCTTGAGTTTTCATAATAGTGGTCTTATATGATATTTGTCCTTTCACGACTAAGTTCACTCAGCATAATACTTTCCAGATTCCTCCATGTTATAAGATGTTTCGTGGATTCATCATTCTTTATCGTCGCATAGTATTCCATTGTGTGAATATACCATAATTTGTTTATCCATTCGTCTGTTGATGGGCATATAGGTTGTCTCCATCTTTTAGCTATCATGAACAATGCTGCAATGAACATAGATGTGCATATATTTATTTCTGTGATGGCTCTTAATTCTCTAGGATATATTCCAAGGAGTGGGATTGCTGGATCATATGGTACTTCTATTTCTAGCTTTTTAAGGAAGCACCAAATGGATTTCCATAGTGCTTGTACCATTTTACATTCCCACCAACAGCGTATGAGTGTTCCAGTTTCTCCACAACCTCTCCAATATTTATTATTTTGTGTTTTTTGGATTAATGCTAGCCTTGTTGTGGTGACACGGTATCTCATTGTAGTTTTGATTTGGATTTCTCTAATGGATAACGATCATGAGCATTTCATCATGTGTCTGTTAGCCGCCTTAATGTCTTATTTGGCAAAGTGGCTGCTCATATCCTTTGCCCATTTTTTAATGGGGTAGTGTGTCCTTTTGTTGTTGAGGTTTTGCAGTATCTTGTAGATTTTAGAGATTAGATGCTGATCAGATTTGTCATAGCCAAAACTTTTCCCACTTTGTAGGTTGTCTTTTTACTCTTTTGGTGAAGTCTCTTGATGAGCATAAGTGTTTGATTTTTAGGAGCTCCCAGTTATCTAGTTTCCCTTCTGGGGAATTGTTACTTATGGTTTGTATTCTGGTTATGCTATGTATTAGGGCTGCTAGAGTCGTGCCTATTTTTTCTTCCATGTTCCCTATCGTTTTTGATTTTATATTTATATCTTTGATCCATCGTGAGTTAATTTTTGTGCATGGTATGAGGTATGGGTCTTGTTTCATTTTTTTGCTGATGGACATCCAGTTATGCCAGTACCATTTGTTAAAGAGACTGTCTTTCCCCCAGTGAATGGAATTTGGGCCTTTGTCAAATATGAGCTGCTCATAGGTGGATGAATTTACGTCTAAATTCTCAGTTCTGTTCCATTGGTCTATGTATCTGTTGTTATACCACTACCAGGCTGTTTTGACTACAGTGGTGGTATAATAGGTTCTAAAGTCAGGTAGTGTGAGATCTCCCACTTTGTTCTTCTTCTTGAGTAATGCTTTATTTATTTGGGGCCTCTTCCCTTTCCATAGGAAGTTGGTGATTTGTTTCTCCATCTCATTAAAAAAATGCTGTTGGAATTTGGATCGGGATTGCATTGTATCTGTAGATAGTTTTGGGTAGAATTAACATTTTCACAATGTTGAGTCTTCCTATCCATGAGCAAGGTATGTTTTTACACTTATGCAGGTCTGTTTTGGTTTCTCGCAGTAGTGTCTTGTAGTTTTCATTGTATAGATCTTTTACGTCTCTGGTTAGATTTATTCCTAAGTATTTTATATCTTTGGGGGCTATTGTAAATGGTATTGATTTGGTGATTACCTCTTGGAGGTTCTCTCTGTTGGTGTAGAGGAATGCTACTGATTTTTGTATTTATCTTGTCCTGATATTTTGCTGAAATCTTCTTGTGGATTCTTTGGAGTTTTTTGTGTATAAGATCATATCATCTGCAAATAGAGATGCTTTGACTTCTTTCTTACCAATTTGGATGCCATTTATTTCCTTTTCTAGCCTAATTGCTCTGGCTAGGACCTCCAGCACAATGTTGAATATGAGTGGTGATAAAGGGCATCCTTATCTGGTTCCCATTCTCAAGGGGAAAGCTTTCAAACTCTCTCCATTTAGGATGATGTTGGCTGTTGGCTTTGTATAAATGCCCTTAATTGTGTTGAGGAATTTTCCTTCTATTCCTATTTTGCTGAGAGTTTTTGTCATGAAATGATGTTAGACTTTGTCAAATGCCTTTTCTGCATCAACTGACAAGATCATATGGTTCTTGTCTTTTGTTTTATTTATGTGATGGATTACATTGATTGTTCTTCTAATGTTGAACCATCATTGCATAGCTGGTATAAATCCCACTTGTTCATGGTGAATTATTTTTTTGATATGTTGTTGAATTCTATTGGCTAGAATTTTGTTGAGCATTTTTACGTGAATGCTCATGAGGTATATTAGTCTGTAATTTTCTTTTTTTGTAGTGTCTTTATCTGATTTTGGTATCAAGGTTATGCGGGCTTCATAGAATGAGTTTGGTAGTATTACACTGTTTTCTATGCTCTGAAATACCTTTAGTAGTAGTAGTGTTAACTCTTCCCTGAAAGTTTGGTAGAATTCTCCAGTGAAACTGTCCAGGCCAGGGCTTTTTTTTAATGGGGAGTTTTTTAATTACCTTTTCAATCTCTTCTTTTGTTACAGGTTTATTTATTTGTTCTACCTCTGATTGTATTAGTTTAGGTAAGTAGTGAGTTTCTAGAAATTTGTCCATTTCCTCTAGGTTTTCTAATTTGTTAGAGTACAATTTGTCATAGTATTCTGTTATGATTCTTTTAATTTCAGTTGGGTCTGTTGTGATATCACCCATCTCATTTCTTGTCAGCTCAACCAAAGGTTTATCAGTTTTGTTGATCTTTCAGAAAACAAGCTTTTGGTCTTGTTAACTCTTTCAATTGTTTTTCTATTCTCTATGTCATTTAATTCTGCTCTAATTCTTATTATTTCCATTCCTTTTTGCACCCGAGGGATTCTTTTGCCACTCTCTTTCTACTTGTTCCCATTGTTGGGTTAATGTTTTGACTTTGGCCCTTTCTTCTTTTTGGATGCATGCATTTATTACTATAAAGTGACCTCTGAGCACTGCCTTTGCTGTGTCCCAAGCGTTCTGGTAGGATGTGTTTTCATTCTCATTTGATTCTATGAACTTCTTTATTCCATCCTTAATTTCTTCTATAACCCAGTAGTCTTTCAGCAAGGTGTTGTTCACTTTCCAAGTGTTTGATTTTTTTGTCCTTGTTTTTTTCTATTATTGACTTCTACTTTTATGACTTTATGGTCAGAAAAGATGCTTCGTAAAATTTCAATGCTTTGGATTCTGTTACGGCTTGTTTTTTGGCCTAGTATGTGGTCTATTCTGGAGAATGTTCTATGTGTGTTGGAAAAGAAAGTATACTTAGCTGCTGTTGGATGTAGGGTTCAGTATATACCCATGAGATCAAGTTGGCTGATTGCAGCATTTAGCTCTTGGGTGTCTTTATTGAACTTCTTTTTAGATGTTTCTCCTTCACCGATAGTGGAATGTTGAAGTCTCCTACTATTATTGTGGAGCTGTTTATCTCTCTTTCAAATGCTGTTAGAGTTTGTTTTATGTATTTTGGAGCCCTGTCATTGGGTTCATAAATATTTATTATAGTTATGTCCTCCTGGGGTACTGATCCTTTATTCATTATATAGTGTCCTTCCTTATCCTTTGTGGTGGATTTTACTTAAAAGTCTGTTTTGTCAGAGATTAGTATTGCCACTCCTGCTCTTTTTTGAAAGTTGTTTGCTTGATATATTTTTTTCCATCCTTTGAGTTTTAGTTTGTTTGTGTCTTTAAGTCTAAGGTGTGTCCCTTGTAGGTAGCATATAGATGGATCATGTTTTTTTAATCCAATCTGCCACTCTCTGTCTCTTTATTGGTGCATATTGTCCATTTACATTCAGCATAATTATTGATAGGTATGAGTTTAGTGCTGTCATTTTGATGTCTTTTTTTGTGTGTTGCTGACTGTTCCTTTGTTCCATTTAATTTTCTGTACTAAGTCATTTTTCTTTATGTATTTTCTTTTCATCTTTTTATTGTCTTGGATTTTGTATTTGCTAAGCCGTTATATTTTTCTTGTTTTTGTTTTGATGTGTAGGATTCTTAGTTTCCTTTGTGGCTACCTTAATATTTACCCCTATTTTTCTAAGTTTATACCAGTCGTCTATTTCTTTATATTGCTTGACTTCACCTCCATATGAAAAATCTATGTCTACATTTATTAGTCCCTCTTTTTTGTTTTAGTGTTGTTGTCTTTTACATATTGATATCTCTGTTCCCTTATTTTCAGTGTTTTAGCTTCGATTTATTTTTGTGACTTCCCTATCTGAGTGGATATCTGGTTCCTCTGTCCTGTGTTCTAGTCTTGGGTTATCTGTTGTTATTGATTTTCTAACCGGAGTACTCCCTTTAGTATTTCTTGTAATTTTGTTTGGTTTTTGCAAATTACCGAAACTTCTGTTCATCTGGAAATGCTGTAATTTCACCATCATATTTGAGAGACAGTTTGTCTGCATATATGATTCTTGGCTGGCAATTTTTTTCCTTCAAGTCTCTGTATATGTCATCCCATTGCTTTCTTGCCTGCATGGTTTCTGCTGAGTAGTCTGAGCTTATTGACTCTCCTGTATAGATGACTTTTCATTTATCCCTAGCTGCTCTTAAATTCTCTCTTTATCTTTGGTTTTGGCAAGTCTGATTACAATATATCTTGGTGACTTTCTTTTGGGAACTACCTTACATGGGGTTCGATGAGCATCTTGGATAGATGTCTTGTCATCTTTCGTGTTATAAGGGACGTTTTCTGTCAACAAATCTTCAACAATTTTCTCTGTATTTTCTATTGTCTCCCCGTGTTTTCATACTCCAGTCACTCGTAGGTTACTTCTGTTGATAGAGTCCCACATAATTCTTAGGGTTTCTTTATTTTTTTAAATCCTTTTATCTGATTTTCCTCAAATAACTTGGTGTCAAGTGCTTTATCTTCAATCTCACTAATTCTGACTTCTACTGCCTCAATTCTGCTCTTATGACTTTCTATTTAGTTGTCTAATTCTGAAATTTTATTGTTAACCTTCTGGGTTTCTGACTGCTGTCTCTCTATGGATTCTTGCAGTCTATTAAATTTGTCATTATGCTCTTGAATAACTTTTTAAGTTCCGTTACTGCTTTGGCTTTATGTTCTTTGACTTTATCTGTGTTTTAAAGAATTTCCTTCTTAATTTCTTGAAAAGTTCTGTATATTAATCTTTTGTTTTCTGCCTCTGGTAATTCCAAGAAATTCTCTTCCTCCAGAGAATTTATTGATTCTTTATTTTGAGAAATTGCTGAAGTCAGCATGGTCTGTGTCTTTATGTGATTTGATATTGACTGTCTTTTTCCAGCCAACAATATGTTAGTGCAATTTTTTTTATTTCCTATCTGTTTAGTGTGTCCTAGCTTCCTGTTTTGTTTTGTTTTGACGTGCCCAAATAGGCTGCTCATGTGTGCTATTTTGATTATTGTCTCCTTTGAAGCTCTAACGTCCTGTAGATCTGTTACTAAGTGTATGAGCCCAGGAGTCCATTAAATTTTCTTATATGGATTCAGCTCAGGTGTCCAGGCAGTCGGTCACTGAGTGCATGGTGCAAGCTCTCACCTACACTCCTAGAGAGGGATGGGTGATTGGTGTAGGCACAGGTATCTAGCTGCAGTAGGGGGTCACATGCTGAGCAAGGCAGGGGGCTGATGGCTGCCCCTGAGTGGCTGGGAGGAAAGCATGTCCCTGTTCCCTGGAGCACATAGATGGGTGGGTTTTGCAGTCAGACTATGAGCACTCAGTGCTGTTAGCTGTCAGAACTGGGAGGCACCACTTATTCTTGGACCCCTGTCGTGGGTGGCTAGGTGGCATGGGTGGCGCCACCAGTCCTCAAGCCCCTGATGCCGACAGGTAAGGAGCCTGCTTAATGGGCGGAGCAGTGTCAAATGTCACAAACCTGCCACTTCACAGCTGAAAGACTTGAAGTAAGTCTTCAGGTATATACCCTGTTGTACAGTGGTAGTGAGGGCTTATGCTGTTGAAATGGACCCACACAAGTCTATGCAGGGGTGAAAGGCATTCAAAGTCTGCAAACCCCTTATGCCTGTGCCTAGGCAAAGGATCTGTGCCAACCCTGAGGTCCTGGCTTAGGGGAGGTGGTAGCTTATTTTTTCCCTGTTTGCTAATTTGTTCCCTCTCCAAGGCCAGGAGAATGGCTCAGGGTGCTTTAAGGGATCTACTTCTGGCCCAGGTGACTCATCAACTGCTGAAGCCAGTTCGGGACCTGGTGCAGAGATGGGAGGGAGGAGGTAAATGGGAGAGAGGTTTTTCCCAAATGGAGTGTCTTTTTTTTTTTTTTTTAAATCCCTGCGGTAGGCCACATGCCCAAGTACTTGTCTTTAGCTGCTTGAGTGCTGCTTTTCACTGGTTCTGGGTGGCTGAGTAGACTCCCTGCTGGTGGGTCTCTCCTGATGTGGAAAACACCTCCCAAGTGCAGCTGTTTGCCCACCTCACTGTGCACCCTGAGCTGATCATGGCTGAAGGGCTGCAGCTTCCTCCATGTCAGGTCTGACAACTCCTTGCTGCTTCTGAACTGTCACTTCCTCCCTCCACCACTCAGTCTGATTCCTCAACTTTGCGTTTGATGTTCAGGGCTTCTAGATAGTCATATACAATCAATTCACTTGGTTTTTTTGGTCTTTGTTGTAAGAGGGACATAGGAAACATCTGACTACTCCACCATCTTGGCCCTGCCTCTAATTTATTTTATTTTTGTTGTTTTTTTAATATTTTATTTTTGTTGTTGAGGATATCCACAGCAAGTGTTTTTTGATGGATAAAAGTTGACCAAATGATAAACAGAAATTTAGCGCCTGTTTATTTTATGTGTAGTGCTTTTTGTGTCCTCTTTAACCCCAAAATCATGAAGATAATTTATTTTTTCCTCCTAGAAGAATTATTGTTTTACCTTTCCCAGGTAAGTCTACAATCTACATGGAAGTGGTTTTTGTGATGGTAGTTGAATCATTTCTTTTTAAATGGATATCCAATTGACCTGCATCATTTATTGAAAGGAGTATCACTGCAGTGATATTTTTCTTCAATTAGATGATTATATTTGCTTAAGTCAGTTTCTAGACTCTCTTTTCTGTTATCTTAGTGTATTTATCGAGCTTTCCACCAATATTGCATTGTCTTAATTATTATTACTTCATGAAAATATTGGTATCTCCTACTGTAATTTCTCCAGCATTGTTCTTTTTCAAGATAAAAAAAAAAAAAAAAATGTAAAAGTTATTGGCCCCTGTTAACTAGTGTGTGTTCAGTGTTAACTTGAGTGTTTACTCTCAACGAAGATGTTTGTTAAGTAGTGTTTGCAGTTTACTAGGGTGTTGTTAGTAAAGATATTTCCTGTTAAAAAAAAATAGCCCTTTTACAAGCATATATATTTTGAGGAATAAGCTCATCAATTTCTAAAATAAATGTTTGCTTTTTATTGAGAATACATTAAACTCATACATGAATTCAAAGAGAATTGACTATTATATTGCACATTTTAACCATGGGCAAGCTATAATTCATTCCTTCATTTACTTAGATCTTCTACATTTTCCCTTAATAATATTTTGTAGTTTTCAGTGTAGAAGTCTTACTTATTTTAGATTTATTCTCAGATATATGACTTTTTATTGTAAATAATTTTCACATTTTATTTTCTTTTTCTTAGCATACAAATTGTTTTTTGCATTGTGACCATACATCCAACAACAGTGCTCAATTTACTTCTAATTATATGTAGATTCTTTCAGATTTTCTATGTACTCAGTAGTGTCCTCTATTAATGATGACTTTATTTTTTCCTTTCCAATCTCCCCCCCACCTTTTTTTTGCATTAATGCATTATTCAGGCATGTAAAACAAAACAAAGTGGACTAGAAATAGTAATAGTGAACAACCTTGTTTTACTTTGTTCCCCATCTTAGAGAGAAAGCTTTCCATAATTTGCCAATAAGTATGCTGTTTGCTGTCCATGTTTTATTAAGGTACTCTTTAGGTGGTGTCTTTCTATGCTAGTTTGCAAAGTGTTTTTTTTTTTCAGAGATTTGTTGTTGCCATTTGTTTAGCTATAAATTAGTTTTATATAATTTATTTATGTAATCAAAGCATATTGTTCTTACTTTTTTCTGTTAATGTGGTAAATTGCATTGATTGCTTTTTGATAGTAAACCATCCTTGAATTCCTAGAAAAAAAATTCACTTTTCAGGACACATTTTTCTTTTATACATTGCTGGATTTGATTGGCTAACATTTTGTTCTAAACCAAATATTATCTTCTATTAATGACCTTAAATAATTATATTTTTTCAAATGAAGATGAAACAATGTTTTCCTAAAATAAATAACCACGTGTATCATTGTGTGTGTATCTGATTTTTTTTTTCCAAGTTAGAGTCTCAATTTTTATTTTCCTTGTTTTACATGTGGCTGCATTTCCCAGAGGTGCCCCTAATTTTAAACACTTTGACTTTTATTTTATTTGTCCTGAGAAGTCAGATAAACATATTTATTAGAAACATTTTCCAAATAGTGTAAATAGGTTCCAAGTGAAGTTTTTCAACCTTATTCTGAAAAGAATGATTCTTTATGTTTTGGTCATTATTATAGTCTTTCAAAAACATTTTGTTTTCAAAAAATATTATGAAGTGTTACTTTAGTCCAAGTACTCCTCTAACTTCCTGGTATAAACATGCATAAGGCAGAGTCCCTATCCTCTGGGAATTCACAACCTACTAAGAAAAGGACATAGAAAAGGCATTAATTATAATCCAAAGTGCTATGACTGAGGTGTGAAAAAATGCTTTGAGAGCCCAGAGGAAGAAGTAGTTAGTTCTTAATGCGGGAAGATCATGAAAAGCATTCAAAAGAGAAAACATTAAACAGGATAATTAAGGCAAAAAAAGGTAGTTTTCTAGGTAGAAGCAGGCATCTTAGATAGGTTATGTAAAATGAACAATCTGCTTAGATTGTCAGAGGCCATACTGAACTCTTTCTCCAGTTTTAACAATTATTCTATCAACTGAAAATTTTCTCACTATTGATGTTTATACTTAAGGTATCAGATTCAGCTTATATTTATATCCCTCTCAATTATACTGACATGCAACACTCTGTATAATTGACTTACAAAAATATTCTACCTTGGGATTGTTAATTTGGGATTTAAGTTAGAACTATTTTATTTCTTTTGTAACCCTAAGCATTTTATTTTATGTATTTGAAAATATTGTACTGAGAGGGAATCTATAGTCTTCCCCAGACTGCCAAAGATGTCTTTTCCTCAAGAAGTTTAAGAACAATTGTTTTCACAGTTACTGTTTTCAACAGCACTAAGTCAACATCACTATGTAAAAGAAAGACACTTTATTTTAATAAATAGATTGCTTTCTAATAATTTTTAGCTGTGTTGACAAAATAAACTTTTTCTCAGTGTAAGAACATAACAATGTTTTCCCTTGTTATTTGTTATTTAAAATGGTGGCATTCTCCTTTCACTTAAGTAATATTAAAAAGCTACTCTCTCTACATGGATTATGATCTTGAACTGGATGATAAAGAAAATGATAATAATGAGGCAAGTATTCTATTTTTATAACATATGGGAGTAGAAGATAGGTGTATGAGCTAGGGGAAAGCCAAGTGTACCCTAAGTCCTTTATTATTTCAAGTTTTTGTTTCTTATTTCGAATATAGAAAAAAATCTTCTATATCTGAATTTTGCTATGAATATAATTTTAAAAATGTCTACCTCATTGTTATTAGCTTGAACATATAAAATAGTTCTTTATGGGCTCTTTTCTTCAAATTCAAATTAGGAGAAAATAAATATTATTTTTAAAATAGAAAGATTGTATAAGGGTTCCAATATTGAAATCTTTAAAATAGTAACTTGAATTACCTTCATTCCAGCTGGCATCATTGTGGTTAAACACTGGTTAAAGTTTAAGACTGAAAACTCAGAAAGTAAGCTTTTATCCTCTAGTATTTTTTGATAGATTTCTATAGAATAAAATCTATCTCCAAGGCATGATAGGGAAAGTGGCACTTTTTTCTTTAGATATAAAGAGGGGACCAGTACTTGGAATTTTCAGTGTAGTTCCTTTCATAATGATTTAATGCACTTACAACAAATTGAAATAATTAGATTTTAAGACTTTAATTTTCAAGCCATAGCAATTTATAATTCTTAGTAACAAGGTTCCAGTCATTGACAGATATCAAAACTATCCTTTTGGTATCAGGGGAAGGGGTTGATGTTCTTGGTGAGAGTAATTTTGGATAATGGAGAGATCAAATTACAAAGATAACCTTGAATTAAAAGAGATTCAACAAGAGAGTGAAGCTGTGATGTCCCTATAAAAGAAGGGCATGAGATGTAGTTATACTAGTCGTGCTTTTGTTGAACAACTGGGTAGATTTACCATTTAGAAAATGAGATAATTATCAACTTTATTTTGCTCAACCAAATTTGACCCTGAATTCACTACTTGCCTTTGTAGGTATAGAATTGACCAATAGTCAATTAAGATATTTTATCCATGAGTTCCGGCAAAATGGTACTCTAGGCAGAAGCACCACGCTGTCCGTCCACAGCAAAGATCCGAAAAACTAAGCTGAACAGAGAATACAACAATCCTGAAACCCTAAAACATCAAATGAAGAGGTAAAGAATTCAGCCAAGCACAAAATGGAGTGAGAAAACTGAAAGAGAACAGAGAGCAAGGACAGAGTCATGCAGAGGTCCCCTACCAGCTAACGCAGTGCGGATCTGCCATCTTGGACTCCTATTAGAGACCAGCAAACAGGGGGTATGAGACAGCAGCCTCATGGAGCTTGCAGGGGGAGACAAAACAACCGGTAATTTGTGATATATGCTTTCCCACCCCTCACCCTTCTTCACTCCGACTTGGCCTCCTCTGCTTCCTGTGGCCATGGTCTCTTGACTGGGAAACAGCGGTTGCTTGGATTCCACACACCTGAACAGGTGGCTCTCTGAGTGCCATGTGTTGGCTGCTGGTGTTGCTTTTTTCCTCTTCTTTTGATTTCTTCCTTGCCTCTCCCCACCTCCCCCTCCTTTGGCTCAAGTGCCTTGCTCTGTGAGCCATCTTTGCTTCTTCCTGAGGGGCTGCAGAGCTCTAGTAATTTGTGATATATGCTTTCCCACTCTCTACATTTCTTCACCCACACTCGGCCCCCTCTGCTTCCCATGGACACAGTCTCTTGTCCAGAAACACCAGCCCGCACTAGCTGGCTCTCTGAGTGCCATTTGTTGGCTGTTAGTGTTGCTTTTCTTTTTCTGCTTCTTTTGATTTCTTACTTGCCTCTCGCCACCTCCCCCTCCCTTCACTCAAGTACCTGGCTCCATGCACCATCATTGCTTCTTCCTGAGGGGCTGCAGAGCTCCGTTCGAGTGTGGAGCTGCTTCCCAGTTTGGGCTGCCATGCTGGTGGGATCCCGGGGCTTTTGTTTGTTTGTTTGTTTTGAATTGTTTGTTTTGAATTGTTTGTTTGTTTTCTTTTCCTTTTCTTGAGTTGGGAGCCCTTTCTGGCCAGGCTGAGCTGCGTGGCAGGGAGACTCCCCTTCGGCTTCCACAGACGTGCAGAGGGATCCCTGAGCGCATTTCTTTTTACGTTGGTTTTTTTTTTTTTTTTCTGTTTCTTTGGGGAAATTTCTTTTTTTAATAAAAAAATTTTGTTTTGTTTTCTTTTACCTCTTTTTCCCTTTTTGTCTTTCTTCATTGCTCAGTTCCTTGTCTCTCTATGTCTTCCTTCTCTTTTGGTTCCCTGAATACCTGGTGTTGTATACCTCTGCACCTTCTAGCTAGGCTATACTGCAACACCTGAGAGTGACCTCCGCAGACCCTGGGAACTTGGTGGTTCTTTAACCTTTCTGATTCTTATTTATTCATTCTTTTCTTTTCTTCCTCCTCCCCTTTCTGTTTTTCTCCATTTCATAGTCTCTCATCTCTCCATTCTAATGACAAGGTCCCTTAGCATTCTTTTTTGTTTGTTTGTACGTTTCTGGCTCCTGTTCCTCTCTCCTCTCTCCCATATCCATCTTAGCTCCACACATAACAATCAGCCCACTGCATCCTGCCTACCTGCACCATGTGCTTGACATCACAACCTGCCCTGCACTGATTACTGATGTGCTCTGATGGCTGTAGTAAGTGACACAAACAACCCATCCCAGTAACTGCTCTTCAGCTAGACCTTCCCTGCCGTACCATATCTGAGTGACTGACCCTGCCAGTTGAAGATGGAGGCAAAAAGTATTGTGCCCACAGATGAGCAAACAACAAAGAACACACAGTCTGCCTGCTCAGACATAGTCAATTTTTTTTAAAAACAGGAATGAAACAAACAAATCTACAATCAATAAATGAGAAAAATAACTACTGAATGCCCTGAAGACAGCAGACAAAATTAAAACATTTACAAAAACAGGACAGGATGGTTCCAGTAGGCGTCCAAAATAAAACATCAGATGACTCTCCTCTGGAAGAAAATGCACTAGAACTACTTGATAGGGAATTCCAATCTGTAATACTCAGAATTCTCCAAGAACTGAGGCAAAAAGCTGACACACATGAGGAAAAAATAGACACATTCATGGAAAATATGGACAAAAAATTGGAAGAATTCAGGAAAATAATGCAGAAAGAAAATGCCAAAATAAATTCACAACTAGAAATTATACAAAGACAACAATTAGAAATCCAAAAGATAAACAACAAGATTTCAGAAATGG
>NW_004443968.1:17143575-17156765 GCF_000243295.1 Trichechus manatus latirostris
TGTTAACCAATGTCATAAAACAACATGTGTACTTCTGTTTCATGAGAAACTATTTGTTCTGTAAGCCTTCACCTGAAGTACAATAAAAAAAAAAAAATAGAAAAAAAGGGGGAAAAGAAAGGATATGTTATCCAATAAATGTAGAAATTTTAGTGTATCTTTGAATATGGACAATGAAGCGATATTCTCACAAACTGTTGCAGATTAAATTTCAATGCAATTTAGCTTTTGATGATTGTGAGCGATTATAAAGCTTCCCCTCCCCATTTTTTTTTTCCAATGCTCAGTATACACATATGTGAAATAGGACCATTGTCTTATATTTGGTTCTAATTAGAGTGACCATACAATTCATCTTCCAAAACAATACAAATTTGAAAGAAAACAAGGTGCTTTTTAATAATTATACTAGGCTATCAGGCAGTTTTGGGACATACTTAAGGCCACCCTATTAAGACAGACCTATTCTCCACGAAGATGGGGGAATCAACAAAATGTAACTTTGGTATTACTGTGAGGTTTGGTTTCATTGTGTTTTTCAAATGAAACTTAATGTATGAAATAAATGACTCCTTGAAATTTTTTTTAAATTTTAACTTATGGATATGCTATTTCGTGTTCTATGATCTCATTTCTTCATGCTTGTTCTATTTTTTATTTTAAAAATCCTTATAAATTCAATTATAATCAATGATTTCACAGTGAAATTTTAAATGATAATGTGTACTCTCACAATCAATAATAAATAAAGAATAAAAAAATTGCTAATGAGGTTCATGATTTGGAATATCAACCGGTGATTTTGAGGTCATTAAAGTTGAGAAGATATTGAATAATGTTACTATTAAATAAATACATTGAAATAAGAGAATAAGAATAAATAGTATAGAGCTCTTTCTTACTTGCTGCATATTATAAAGCTATATCTCCTGTCTAGTCAGCTTTTCTCCCTAAATGATGATGAGATTACTAAATTACAGAAATGGAGCTAAAATATTTAAGCTCACTAGACTATACTAAAATCTGCTTCTAAATAATGATTCAGTAATGCACGGAGAAATAGAAACACCTTCTTTACTATTCAAGAAACTACCATAAAACTTGAAATTGTACAATTTAGCTGCTTCTCTATCATTACTGAACTTAAATTTCTTGAAGATTCTAATCTACTTTTATAGATATCACGATGTGACACAATCCTTAAGAAATGTGTTTTATAAGGTAGATGCATTCTTATGTATAAGAATGTTTGTATAAGACACATTGCGTCTTATAAGGCAGATGCGTTATATCTTATAAGATAATGCTCAAACATTATATTTTCCGAGTCTCCACAGACTATGGGACAGTGTATTCCAGGCTACATTTGTGACACCTTCCTCTTAGTACAGTGCTCTATTCTAACTAGCACTCTACTAACATGTTACAAGGCAACTATTTGTTTATATGCCAATCTCCACCAACTGAACCACTATTCCTCATGAGTTGGGTTGCATTGTCTCATTCATCTTTGTTCTTGGATCTAATACATGTTAAAGGAATGAATGAAAATTAATGAAGTGTATGATCCTTCTTGTCATGCAAGTTGCTTTGACGTATAAAAGTCTGCCAGAGACAGTTATTGAGGGAGTTGATTTTGACTTTACAGACCTAAGGAAAGTTTCCTGTTTGAGGTTCTGTATTATTCCCTTCATTAACAAGCTGGGGTTTTGAATTTTCTTTCCATTGCTTTTAATGCCTGACAATACAAAGCCCTTCATAAATATATGTGGACTGGCACGTGACTTTTTTTTTTTTGTCCTCTCGCGTGAACCAACTTTCGAATTCTGAGAGAAGTCAGTTGACTAGAACTGAGGAGGAATCTACTTCAGAAACTCTTTGATGTTGGCCATTTTTCAGTTTTGTTTTTCTTCTCGTCCTTCTGCTTGGATACAAACTGTTCCAGGTAATGATCTAATAAATTCTAAAGTGGAGAGATCTCTGGGTAGATACTGATATGTGAAATCTACAGCTTTAAAATTACATTTTAACAAAATGTACTGATTAAAAATTTCCCTTTCTCTTTTTTGTCTCCAGAAGGAGATGCTAATCTACTGGAAAGTGACCAAAACACAGAGAAATTAACACACACACACACACACACACACACACACACACACACAAAAGATACTCTTATAATCATGAAATATTTATGATGAGTACGTAGAGAAGGCCTGGATCACCCTGAAATATAACGACTGTTCACCTTTATTAAATAGTAAGCACATGTATTACCTATATTATCTTATTTGATTTTAAGAGGAACACTTCAAGGTATTGGCATTATTGTCCTCATTTTACCTATGTAGACAGGGAGGCTCAGAAAAGAGCTACTCAACTAGTTAGTAACAGAGTAGAGGTTCTACCCAGGCCATGCAGACCTCTGCCTAACTCAGTAGCCTTGGAGGCAGAGAAACTGTCATGAAATCTAATTCTCTTCCTTGCTGGTTCTATAATGTTCCATGGGTGGCACAAAATGGTTAAGTGCCTGACTAGTTATTAGCAAAAAGGTTGGTGATTTGAACCCACCCAGAGGCACATTGGAATGCAGGCCTGGAGATCTGCTTCCAAAATGTCACAGCCTTGAAAACCCTATGGAGCAGTTCTACTCTGCACACGTGGGGTTGCCATGAGTCAAAATCCACTTGATGGCAGCAAACAACAACAGCCTAGAGCAGGGCTCTACAAATATTTTCTTTAAAAAGCCAGAGAGTAAATATTTTAGGCTTTGTTGGCCATACAGTTCCTGTCACAACTACTCAACTCTGCTATTGTAGTGCAAAGGAAGTTACAGACAATATGCCAATGAATGAGTTGTGTCAGTGTCTATGATACTAAATTTGAATTTGATATCATTTTCAAGTCTCAAAATTTTAATTCTTTTGACATTTTTTCAACTGTTTAAAAATGTAAAAACCAATTTTAGTTTGTGAGCCATGAAAACAGGAAGCAGGCTATAGTTTGAAGACCCCTGGCCTAGGCTGTAGAAAATCGGCTAAACTAGGGGGGGACTTGGCTGATTAGCATACCTGATTAGTCCAGGTATCCTACTTCAGACATCAGTGTCTAGTTCTTTGTGTCCTGCCTAACTCTTCAGTGCTCTTGTGCTCCTTCATGGCCCTCAAAAAAACGCTGGCTCTCAAGATACCTGCTCCCTCAGTTCCTTCCTCCTTCTCCTCCATCTCAGCAGTACTTCTTGAGCTGAGTTCTGTGGCTTTCAGCATGAAGTTCACTGCATTCAGTGGCTTTCAAAATTTTAGGAATCGTAAGAAATATATTTTGCATCATAAATATAAACACATAAACATACATATGCAATAACGGAAACAAACATTTCAAGTCAAAATCTGCCCATACCATTTGCAATCCATTGTTGTCTTCTATTTGTTTTCCATTCCATTCTATTTTTGTTTTATTTTTAAAACATGCTCATGGAGACCCATTAATGCATCTAGATCTACAGTTTCTAAAATCCCGATTTAATTAAAATAATTGACACAAAGTTGTGAATATTCTATAAGTTAACTCTTTTTCCCTCCTTGGGTTATTTGCAATTGCTAAAAAAAGCCATTAGCCAAATTAATCACAGATTATGGAAAGTGTGTGAGAGGTTTATCTGAGCAGCAATACGAAACTGTTGGGTCTCTTCTTCCTGTCAACCACCTAGAATTCCCTTCCTACACAAAAATCTGCATCCTATGGACTCATATTCTTAATGACACTTTTTGTTGTTGCTGTTAATGAACATAACAATGGTATGAAAAACACTATCCTGAATTATAGAGTAGTCCAGTGCTATATTTCTAAATTTCCAACTTCTTCCTATCTATTACTTAGGCTTCTGTGATTTTTTTCTGTTTCTACAATTTGGCCAATAGAATGATATATATAAAGCTTAAAATAAGGCAGTTTATTAATTAGCTAGTATACCGACATTACCATATTATTTTATATTTTATTTAAATCATGTATTTTTTATCCTTCCACATGGATTACTGAACATATCCATAAAACACAACCAAATCAACATCAGTCCAGCTTTAGACCATACATTATACCAAAATGTTCTGCTATGATTCCATCAGACATTTTTTTATCCCCTCTCTGGTATGAGTTAGATCTTTCCTTAATGGCAGACATTAGAGAAACATAACTTTTGATTCAAACTGGGAAGCAGCTTGAGGATGTTGTTCATAGTCTGACTAAAGTTTTGAATCATGTTAGAGGAAATGATTCTTAATTCAAACTAGGTAACCTGTGTTCAGATCATACATTAGCACATCAACTATGTAGCCTTTAGCACATTTCTGAAATCATAGACTCAGTTTTCTCTTCTGTAAAATCAAGGCAATACCACTCTATTTATCTTATGAACACTTATTTGTGAGGCAATAATTAGTTATTACATAGAAATTTCACTGTAAACTCTAAACCACCTTAAACGGAACGGAGCCTCTATACATGAAGAACTATCGAATTATTTTGTCACTTCCAGTTTCACTTTGATCCAGGACCTGCGTGATCTGAAACCTCCCTCCCCCTCCCTAGTTCTGTGATAGTGACACAACCTCTTGCCTCAGTTCCTGCGAAGAGCCAGGTTGCAGCAGGCAGTGTGTGCACACGTCTGGTATTCTGGGTGCATCGTTCACTACTTTTGTGGCTCAAATGCAGTAATAGTACAGGACTTTGGCAGTTGATGGAGACAGAAATTTCAGTAATAATAATAACTGGAATATATAGGCAAAATTTTGACGTTATCATGACTTACCGCTAGAAGACACTGAATAAATGCATCAGACACACATCACATCTTTTAATTACTATTTTAAAGCTTCAGTAGTTCTTTTATCCTTTATGTTTAATAAGCTATTACAACAGTTTCATATTACCTTCAAATTAAACTTTTCTTCCATTAAAAAATGAAACCTTTAAAAATGATTGAAATTGTTTCAAAGCGAAAATTTCAGAGATAATTCTTTTTTTTGCTCTTCTTTCATATATATATGAACATAATGAGAAGGAAGAAACTCCTTGGCAAAACCTGTATTTTCCAAGGCAATGTTTTGAGACCTCCCATTGGGGGAAATAAAGTCCTGTATCTTCCTAGGAGATATGAGTAAGGTGTAGCTAAAATGTGGAGTATCAAATGCAATTGTCATCAGTCTCTAGGTACCTTGAATACCAAATACGTTTTTATTGTTTAATTTTCTAGGTCTCAGAAGCATAAGGTTAAGGTAATTATGCTCAGTTCATGGCACATTATCATCAAGGATCCTTGCAAAATCCTTCTCTTATTTTCCTTATTTATTTAGTCCCATACTCTACAACAATTCCTGTTAATCCAACAGTCATTATTCTAATATGTTCAATGTGCATGTTTTGGCAAAAGCGTGTCATTCTGTGTGCACATATTTTTAATTTACTTAAGTGATATTTCATTATATATGATACACATACACACATATATGTCATGTATATCCTGTGTTATGTGTCAGCTGCAGCAGTACATTGACAGGGAACTGTCAGAAATTTAAGCTGGATTCAGAACAAGATGTGGAACAAGGGATATCACTGCTGATATCAGATGGATCCCGGCTGAAAGCAGAGAATACCAGAAAAATGTTTACCTGTGTTTTATTGACTATGCAAAAGCATTTGACTGTGTGGATCATAACAAATTATGAATAATATTGAAACGAATGGGAATTCCAGAACATTTAATTGTGCTCATGAGGAACCTGTACATAGATCAAGAGGCAGTCATTCAAACAGAACAAGGCGATGCTCTGTGGTGTAAAGTCAGGAAAGGTGTGCGTCAGGGTTGTATCCTTTCACCATACTTATTCAATCTAAATGCAGAGCAAATAGTCTAAGAAGCTGGACTATATGAAGAAGAACTCGGCATCGGGATTGGAGGAAGACTCATTAACAACCTGCTATATGCAGATGACACAACCTTGCTTGCTGAAATTGAAGAGGACTTGAAGCACTTACTAAGATCAAAGACCACAGTCTTCACTATGGATTACACCTCAACATAAAGAAAACAAAAATCCTCACAAATGGACCAATAAGCAACATCATGATAAATGGAGAAAAGATTGAAGTTGTCAAGGATTTCATTCTACTTGGATACACAGTCAACACCCATGGAAGCAGCAGTTAAGAAATCAAAGGACACATTGCACTGGGCAAGTCTGCTGCAAAAGACATCTTTAAAGTGTTAAAAAGCAAAGATGTCACCCTGAAGACCTGATCCAAGCCATGGTGCTTTCAGTGGCCTCACATGCGTGCGAAAGCTGGACGATGAATAAGGAAGACCAAAGAAGAACTGACACCTTTGAACTGTGGTGTTGGCAAATAATGTTGAATATACCATGGACTACCAAAAGAATGAACAAATCAGTCTTGGAACAAGTACAACTAGAATGCTCTTTACAAGCAAGGATGGCGAGACTTCTTCTCACATACTTTGGACCCGTTATCAGGAAGGATCAGTCCTTGGAGAAAGACATCATGCTTAGTAAAGTAGGTCAGCAAAAAAGAAAAAGACCCTTAATGAGATAGATTGACACAGTGGCTGCAACAATAGGCTTAAGCATAACAAAGATTGTGAGGATGGTGCGGGACTGGGCAGTGCTTTGTTCTGTTGTACATAGGGTCGCAATGAGTTGGAGTCTAACAACAACAACAACAACAATATGTGTATGTATATTCTTTCACTATTTTCATTAGATACTATGTTTTAATAAAATTCATGTTTCTTTGTGTAACTCTAATCCATTGCTTCTACATGTGGTGCAATAGTCCATGGTGTGCTTCCACTCCATTTTGTTTTCTACCGTTCTAGCAGAGCATTCCTGTGTTACCTCAAACTCCCTATTACAACAAATATTGCTGCAATGAACATCCATATACATGTCTCCCTCATAACTTATGTGAGAACTTCTTAGAAATTTATAACAAAGGGAGCCCCAGTAGTTCAGTGGTTAAGAGCTAGGCTGATAACCACAAGGTCGGCAGTTCAAATCCACCAGCCATTCCTTGGAAGCCCTATGGGGCAGTTCTACTCTGTCCTATAGTGTTGCTATGAGTCAGAATCCACGCAAAGGCAAAGGGGTTGACTTTTTGTTTATACACCAAGAGTGGAATTCCTGAACATGCATATAAAATTTTATTATACATACTTTTATTAGGAAATGACAGACTCTCGTACAGAGAATGGATATTACACCTATATTCTTAGCAACAGCCCATGGAAACTCCTATATCCCTTATCTATGCAAACACTTTGTGCTATTTAGCTTTCTAAATTTTTTTACCGTTTAATAGTTGTAACTTGATAGAATTGCTATGAGTCAGAAGACCCTCAACCAAAGGATTGACACTGTGGGTGGAACAATGAACTCAAGCATAACAACAATTGTGAGGATGGTGCAGGACTGGGATGTTTTTCCTCCTATTGTACATAGGATCGCTATGAGTCTGAACTAACTTGACGGCACCTAACAACAACAACAACATGTGCTATTAGCTAGTATTTCAATCTTATTTTTGTCCATATAATGAGCTGTTTTTTTCAACACTGCTGTGATGGTTAAGATTGTATGTCAGCTTGGTTAGGCCATGATTCTCAGTGTTTTGGCAGTTGTGTAATGTTGTGATCACTTCCCTGTTGAAATTTGACATGTGATCATCCCTATGATGGAATCTGTTGAGTGGTACCGGTGGTGGTGGGGCCCGTGGTGGCTCACCACCCCCTCAGACTTCATCTCTCCACTCTCTGCTGGCTACTTTCTTCCTGCTCTCCTTGCCAAGATTTTTGGCTTGTTCCAGACCCAGCAGCTGCCTCTTGTCATCTCACCTCAGGTTCTTGGGACTTTAGCTAGCAGCTTACCTGTCGATCTTGGGATTTGTTGATCTTCACAGCCTGCGAGCAAGAGTCTTGCTCCCAGATCTGCTGATCTTGGGTTCGCCAGCCCCTGTAGCTAGTGAATCAGGAGAAACCTTGTGGTCTTGTCTGCTGATCTTAGAATTCATCGACCTTCGCAGCCTGTGAATGGGAGCCCTGCTCTCCGACCTGTTGACCTTGCGTTCACCAGTTTCTCTGGCTGCATGAATTGGGAGAGGCCTCTACCCTGACCCATGGACTGGGGACGTTCTATCTTTTACAATCGAGTGAGCTGTTTCCTTGATATAGATCTCTCTCTATATATATATTTATATGCTTTACTGGCTTTGCTTCTCTAGAGAACCCAGCCTAAGACAAGTGCTAAACAATTTATCTGTTTTTCTATGGATCTGTAGGGCCTCCTTTATTGTAAATTAAAATTTTATGCATTTATGTTTCTATCTCTGAGCTTCTTCTGTTCCATTGGACTGTTGTCTGTTCTTTTATAATTCTATACCATATTTATTTATATGGCTTTTTAACCCATCTAATTAACTAGTAGGTCATTTGGTCCAAGATTCCATTTAATGCTCAACTCTCTCTTACAATATCTCTGACAGGTTATACTCAAAAACAAACCAAAACCAAAACCAGTTGCCACTGAGTCATTTCTGACTTATGATGACCCCATTTGTGTCAGAGTAGAACTGTACATAGGATTTCAATAACTGTGACCTTTCTGAAGTAGATTAGCAGGACTTTCTTCCGAGGTGCCTCTGGGTAGACTCAAGTTACCAACCACCTGGTTAGTAGCCAAGCACTTAACCATTTGGGCTGCCCAGGCAGCCTAGATTATACTTACCCTCTGTTTAAATAGCCCTTTTGATACTTTTCCAGGTAACCTATTCTATTGTTGTGATCGTCATAGTAGGTTCTTCTTTTTTTCCTCTAGGCTTAATATCCCCAGCTATTTCATCAGTCCTCATGTGATATGATATTCAGACATTTATAATTCTAGCTGTTGTCCTCTATGCACAATGCATTTGATCTTTTATCCTTTTAAAATATTCTATATGTAGTTAGAAAACATATAATTCAGATGTGAGCCGGTAAACTATGCCGGTAAACAGAGCATAGAGGAATTATAGTCTCTTCATGTGGACTCGAAAGCATTGTTGATAGGTGCTCTTTCCATGGCTCACTTAATGTAACTCTCTAAAACTTATCACATCTTAAAGAGGAGATAAAAGTTCATCCAAGTTTACTAATCATCACCAGTGTAATTCATATCTTAAAATGCAGAAAAAATAAAGCAATATTTTTGAGGGCAATTAAACTTTTGAGACACAGAATCTTACTTCTGTGAGCTAACACTCAGAGATCATTGGCTTGCTGCTTACCAAGGCATACACCAAAATTGGTCATTTCTATGGTCACACACCACAGGTCTGCCATTAAATACATTAGATTCGCTTTTTAAACTTATTTCACAGGAGATCTAGTCTGCTTGGACCACGCTAAGTCAAATTAACCATAATAATATCCTGACATATCTCTTTCCTATTTTCAGGTAAGATTTCCTCACACATCATGCAGCTCTCAGCATGGGAATATCTGGGAAAATATTAAAAGGATGATTTGTCTTCTCCAGGCAAGAAGGGAATGAAGCTTAAAAACCAGTGACAAGTTCCATGTGAGGAGGACCCAAGGTGTGACAAATCCTGTCAACCACATGACACACTGCTGCAGGCCTGTCAGCCCACCTTCAGTGCACTATTACAGGATTAGCTGAATCACATCCTCACGTAAATTCCAGCTGTGTGTCCTGAAATCCAGAGAAAAGGCTCAGCAACAGTATGGAGCATGGTATCCACTAAAGAAGTCCAACAGTATGGAGCATGGTGTCCACTAAAGAATTTTTTTAGTTGTTTTTTATTTTTTTTCCTCCATAAATTCTTGCTTACATTGCTTGAAAAATAAGTGTTTTTGCTGCTTTGAGCTTCAACATATTTCCCTAAGCAATTTCTGGCCCATTCTGACAAGGTGTCTTTAGGTTGTGTTTGGACACTAAGCAATTTAGCTGAATGCATTTAGAATCAGCGTAGAAATCTGTGGAGCCTTGTTTGATTGTATACGAGCATAATTTGTCTCATACTTCAAAATCCAAGCCCAAGGTCATCTCCTCTGTGATGCCTCCCTTTCAGTCAGAATGAATGATTTTGCTTTTTGATGCTGTCTTCAAACACAGTTAATAACATGATTATAATATTCATCCATTTTTTTTTTAGGAAACATTTATTCAGTGTCCATTACAAATCAAACTCTGTATTAGGCACTAAGGGTATAGATTTGGTCAAACTTTGACCTTTTTCTTTAAAGAAGTCTGCAGTCTAGTTGTGAAGATAAACATGTAAACATGATTGCACACAGTGTTTTAAGTACAGTAATGGAGATGTCTACAAGGAATGGGGCTTCTACAAGGTAAGAAGTGATCAGATACCTTGGATTTGGGTTAGTTAAGTCTTGATAAAGGAGACATTTTACCAGGGTCTTGCAGGGAGAACTCCTGCACTCCTGAAATGTAGTTTGTCTTATATACATTGGTCTCCTCTACTACAATGTTGTGCTCCATAAGCTAGAAAACATGAATTCTTTTATCTCTGAAGAGATACCACCAGCTAGCATAGAACGGGGTATGTGTCAGATATTCAAGCATACTGGATATTGGTGTCTATTTTTGTGCCAGGAACTGTATCCATTCTAACTGGAAGATATTAGCTAAGTACTGAATAGTTTATTTAATCATATTAATTATATTATCAATAATAATATATAATAATTAATATCAATAATAAAGTATCGTTTATAATTTAGTATTTAGTTGAGGGTGAATACTTAGAACTTGTCTTAGTCATCTAGTGCTGCTATAACAGAAATGCCGCAAGTGGGTGGTTTTAACAAAGAGAAGTCTATTTCCTTACAGTAAAGTAGGCTAGAAGTCCAAATTCAGGGTTTCAGCTCCAGAGGAAGCCTTTCTCTCTCTCGGCCTTCTCATCAGGGTTCCCCCAGACCAGGAGCTTCTCGGTGCAGGGAACCCAGCCCAAAGGACGTGCTCTGCTCCTGGCACTGCTTTGTTGATGGTATGAGGTTCCCAACTCTCTGCTTGCTTCCTTTCCTTTTATCTCTTGAGAGATAAAAGGTGGTACAGGTCACACCCCAGGGAAACTCCCTTTACATTGGATCAGGGATGTGACCTGGGTAAAGGTGGTGTTACAATCCCACCCTAATCCTCTTTAACATAAAATTACAATCGCAAAATGGAGGCGAACCACACAGTTCTGGGAATCATGGCCCAGCCAAATTGTTACACATAATTCAAACCCTGACAGAACTCAAAAGGTTTTGAATGCTACAAGTTCAAAGAACAAGATGCAGAATAAGATGCATTATTTAACTTTATAGATAACTAAGTTGTACTGATATCATGTTCTAAGAAATATTAAAAATAAGGGAAATTAAAAGTTGAAATATAAACAACTGTATATACATACAAATGTATGTTATACCTTTATATATATTGCTCATTCTTAATTACCGTAACCAAAAAGATAAGTTTTTCTTATATATCAGAAAGTATCATTATCATGTAGCAAGATGATCAAAAATTGATCATAAAGCACAACTATACAAAATTTTATCGTAGCTAGAATCATGGAAGGGAGGACTAAGGCCTGTACTGGTGTGGGAGAAGGGTAAAGTCTCCATAATTATTAAGGTAAAGCAGTCAATACAATTAAATATCACTTAAAGGCCTAGTTTTTGAGACCAGCTTCTTTATCTTTAACCTGACCTTCTCCCCGAGCATCTGGATTTAAATTGTTTATTGATACCATGTAGGATAAAGGTCACAGCTAGTAAATATGCTCTACTGCATATTATACGTCATGCAGGTTTAATGTTTCTGACCAAATCCCAAAGGAATGGATGTTAGTCACAGACCTCAGCATTAGGAAAATTATTGGATTTGTCTGGCTATGCAATATAAAATGATTTGAAGGACTAACAGGGCTAATAGTCTGAAAGGCCAAGTTAGAAAGAGAGGAGTGTTTTGAGAACCCCTCCCCTGTCTAAACACACCACATCTCTATAAAATATTATGTGCAATACCTAGGCACAGAACTTACCGAGCAAAAGAAAATCTTCATGGTTTTGTCATAATTTTCTGGACATTATAGACAAACTAATTTAACAGGGCTGGAAAGGAGGAAAGGAAAAAGGAGTGACAGTCCTTAAATGAATGTTAAGTGTGCCATTTCTTTTTTTGTAAATTTTTTTATTGTACTTTAGGTGAACTTTTACAGAACAAATAGTTTCTCATTAAACAGTACATATACTGTATTGTTCTTTAGGTGAACGTTTATGGAACAAATAGTTTCTCATTAAACAGTCAGTACACATATTGTTTTATGACATTGTTTAACAACCCCACGACATGTCAACACTCCCTTTTCGACCTTGGGGGATTTTTTTCTTTTTTTTGGTGAAAATATACATTGCCAAAGATACATCATTTCAAAAATTTCTACATGTACAATTCAGTGACATTGATTACATTCTTCCAGTTGTGCTGCTATTCTAACCATCCTTTTCCAAATTATTGCATCACCATTATCTTCAACTCACTGCTCCCTAGGCTTCCCATCAAACCTTTTGAGTTGCTGTTGTCAATTTGATCTCACATAGATCTTTTGTTTTGTACTTTAGATGAAGGTTTACAGAACAAAATAGTTTCTCATGAAACAATAGTACACATATCGTTTTATGACATTAGTTAACAACCCCACGACATGTCAACACTGTCCTTTCTCAACCTTGGGTTCTTATCACCAGCTTTCCTGTCCCCTCCTGCTTTCTAGTCCTTGTCCCTGGACTGCTATGCCTCATTAGTCCCGTTTTGTTTTATGGGGCTGTCCAATCCCCTGCTAAACGGTGAACCTTGGGAGTGACTTCACCACTGAGCTAAAAGGGTGTCCGGGGGCCATACTCTCGAGGTTTCTCCAGTCTCTGTTAGGCCAGTAAATCTGGTCTTTTGTGTGTGTGTATGTTAGAATTTTGTTCTATATCCTTCTCCAGCTCTGTCCAGAATCCTCTGTTATGATCCCGATCAGAGCAGTCAGTGGTGGTAGCCGGGCACCATCTAGCTGTACTGGACTCAGTCTGGTGGAGGCCTTGGTAGCTGTGGTCCGTTAGTCCTTTGGAC
>NW_004443968.1:17156865-17207875 GCF_000243295.1 Trichechus manatus latirostris
TTGTATCCTGTTCTCTTCATTCTCCCTTGCTCCCGAAGGGGTGAGGCCAGTGGAGTATCTTAGATGGCTGCTCACGGGCTTTTAAGACCCCAGACACTACTCAGAGAGTGCTATTTCTTGCTTTTATTTTGCAAGTCGTATAACACTTCATGTGGGTCCATGACCCTGCCAAAAGGATAAAGAATGACCAGCCTATCAGGCTGTTTAGGAGAAATTTGAGTTGGGATAGTATAGCTTCATGGAAAAATGGAGTTATGCTTGCAAACTTACCAGGTTATAATGAGAGTACCACTTGCTTTTCAGAATATTACAAGCCTGAACCATTTTTACAGCTTCTAAAATGTTTTGAGCACTTAATATGCTCCAGGCACAGTTCAAGCTTCTTAGATGTGCTCACTTAACCCATCCAATAACCCAATGAAGAGGTTCAATTATACCTGTTTTATGATGGAGAAACTGAGGTAGAGAGGATAAGTAACTCGCCCAGGATCACATAGCTAGTGGTAGGCACAAGATTTGAACCCAGGATTTGAATCTGGAACTTGGCCTCAGCTGCTTTCCTCACAGGGTTCTAATCCCCATCTCTAGTGCTTTCATCATTTCCCTGTGCTGCACCTGGAATGTCTGGGAAACACATCCCTTCTCAAAAATCATAAAACTAAATATTGTGAGAACGAGAATTGGTCTTTATAAATATTCTGCTCCTGACTTTTTGTTTAACCAATGAAGAAATAGTTCCCCAAATCATCATCTCACAGTGAGGTTCATATCTGAGAGGGAACTGGTCGTCCCACACTATATCATTGCCCTTTAGTCAAATATTTCTTAACTGTTGACTATTTTCCAGGCATTGTGGCAATAGAATTTGCTCCATTCCATCACATTTCCTCTCAAAATATCAAGCATATCTTCATACAAAGTGTATGTACCACAAAGTTTCATTAGAAACCTTCTCTTCTCCAAACAATCAAAAGTAAGTGTATCATTTCTAACAATATTTTTAGACCTATTTTTTTATATGCAGTCATCAGAGTGGGTGCATGGGAACTGTGGGTGGATTGAGTGAAAAGTCATTTGAAGGAAGAAGATGAGGCAGCATGACAACGCACACGTCTTTGCTCTTACATTTCTCTGAAGAGCTCACAGCAATTTAGCTGAGACACAACTTGATCCTGTTTCTCTCCATCATCTTGCCTTGTTTCTACTCCATCCTCATTTCCCTGAAAACAAAAAAATTTATACAGAGTGACTTTTTCATCTTTTAAAAATACCACAAAATGTCTTTCATCATATAATCACCATGGGCCCTTATTGTCCTGAATTGTTTATGTTCACTGTCTTTATTGGTATCATATTATATGTTGGTCCACTCCTAATAGAATAGAAATTCTCTGAAAAAATTACTGTGATAGTGTTGTACTATTTTATAAATTTGTTAGAATTGAAAAGCCTAGATAGTCTCAAAGGTCTTCTTTAACAGTAAAATATTTACTTGCACTATTGACTTTTCCTTGACTTGTTTGTACCTTGAGGACTAACAGTCTAAGGACTATGTCTGAACTGCATTTCTTTCATTAACCAAAGAGACAGTAAATGCACTTTAACCTTAAAATACAAAGCAATAACAGCAATGTGAAGAAAGGATATTGCTGTCATTAGTAGAAAAATTATATTGATGTAGATATTAAAATATAATGTACATTTTTTTTTCCAGGAGATTTTCTTTGAAGAGCAACCTTTTTGAAAACAATCTTTAAAGCACCTTTGGATTTTCTTTGTTATTCTCTTTGTTACATTTACAAGGCTCTTCCAGAAAGTGCCAATTTTATTTTAAAGTTTTAATCAATATTTCACACAGTGAAATCTTTTTCTTTGACACAATGAATTATCAAAGCATTTTTTCTTCCCAAAGCAGCAGCTTTGAACTGTGACTGACAATAGATCTTGTGGATGCTGTCCCTGTCAAGATTAGCCCAGACACCATGGGGATTCCTTTTCATGTTTGTAACTCTTAAATCACCCTAAGCGATACACACATTCCTCCATTCTAAAGGTGAGTTTTTCCTTAGAGGAATGTCTATTGCTGATCATATTTGATTTTCATTACTTCAGAAACAACACACAGCTGTAGAGTTGGAAACTGTACCTTGATATATGCTTATCTGACTATTCACTTTTCTTTGAAAGTAGTTGCCTCCAACAACCAGAGCAAAATGTTCTCCTCAATATATTTTCTGCTATTTAAAATGGCATATACAATTAAAAGTTTTCATATAAAAAGCAGCCCTCTTTCAACAGAAACTACACACACACACACACACACACGTTGTTGTGTGCCATCGAGTCAATTCCAACTCACTGTGACCCTATGTGACAGACTAGAACTGCCCCATAGGGTTTCCTAGGCTGTAATCTTTTCAGGAGGAGATTGCCAGGTCTTTTTCCTGCAGAGCCACTGGTGAGTTTGAACCTCTGACTTTGCCATAAGCAGCCCAGTGCTTAACCACTGCGCCACCAAGGCGCCCTCTCTATCACTCTCTCTCTCTCTCTCTCTCTCTCTCTCTCTCTGTATCTGTCTATCTATCTATCATGTATACATTTATCTTAACAGCTGTGCCTGGATACAGCTGTGACAATTTGGGATTGGGTTTACACCTGTAAAGAAAATAATTCTCTGTCTCTCTGATTTCTTCTCTCTTCTCTTCTCACCCATTCTCTCTCTCCCCTTCTCTTTCTCTCTTTATATATATTTCATTAGCTGTTTTCTAGTTAGATCAGTGCCAAGAGAAGGACTTTCTCCATCATGACATTGAGAAGTGTTATGGTATAGTGTTTAAGTGAAGTCTGACCTCAGACTTCTGTGGGTTTCAATCCTGGCTCTGCCACTTACTAGTTCTGTGACCTTGGCCAGATTATTTAAATTCTCCATGTCTCATTTTCCTTGCATGTAATGTGAATAGTAATAATGCCTGACTTATTTGCCAGGTAGAAAGATTCAATTATATAATTCATCCAAACACTTAGCACAGTGCCTAACACATATGGGTGCGTAATACATATTAGCATATATATAATAAGTCAAAAGTATACAGAGATGAAACATTTGCTTATAAATGGCTCATACATAATTGAGAAAAAAAGAAAAGAAATTTTTTCACCACATTTTTCCTCAATTTTGTGTCTTTGGCTATTTTATTAGTTCTCTTCCCATGAAGTCTAAGACACAATAATGTCATTTCTTAAGAGTGAAAAGCAATTGGGATGTAACTAATATGGCCTTCTGGAGGTAACATTTTAAACACGGATTTTCTTATGCAGTCAATATTCTTTTAATATTAGGTAGCTCCAGAATTTTTATGATTTCAATATTCTGTGACCAGCCAACCAGAAGGATTCTTAAAGAAAAATGTGAAAGCTGGTAAGTCCTAAGAAAAATATACAGTTGAGGATTGAGGGAAATTTGCTTCTGATTCAGCTAATAGAGTGTAGGCTCTGTTAAGGGAGATAGTGGCTGTCTCATGGTTATTGATGAAAATTTGGATGCCTCCCTGCTGTGAAAGAATTGGGTAAGTAGAAGATGAAGTCATTTTCTAAGACTTGGCCCATTGCCCTGCTTTCTCTTCGTTCTGACCATTCAGACTGTGGGCATGTGCGAGCAAGCAAGGAAGTGTGATGCTGACATGAAAAATGGGGTTAATGAACCACCAGGATGCTAAATACGAACAAAACCGTTTCAGCAGAGTTTGTGTCTTCTGCTCTGTAAACAATGAACATACCCTTCAGGAATTAGCCAACTTTTTCAATGTTAATTAATTTGAAATATTAAGTGGATTGTAGCGATTTACTTCCCTAGTGAAGACTGCAGAGAAGTTAGCCATCAACAGAACTTCTGGGAAAGGGGATTTTTTTTGCACCCAGGAAATTCTCACATCTGTAAGAAATCTTCATTTATGATTTTAGTACTTTTAACTACAGTCTAAGTCATTCTTTTATGTACATCCTATATTTAAGCCATTTTTATGTCATAACTTTATGCAAAATGATTAAAAAAAATAGTCAGGAGAGCTACTGGTATCCTAGCACGTAATTGTTTGGAGAGTTAAATGCTTATGGGAAACAGGTGAAGGGGTATTTTAAATAGAATTCCCATCTTTTTCTTGGCTAGAGTCACTCCCAGGATTTCTCTTTAGTGGCACATATTATATCCGAAGGCATACATTCCTTTTTTTTGAGTGAAAGTACCACTTTAATGTTGTGCAAGCAGATTATGGAATGATCCTCTTTCACCAGCAAAGATCCGCTAAAACTAAGGCTTATTCCTCATATACATAAACATCTTCAGGTGAAAAACATCCCCCTGTCCAGATAGGTAAATCCAGACCAGTTGCACTCAAAGAGTAAATTCCTGTGTATTTATAACAGAATTATACAGAGACAAGCTTCTGAGTCAGTGGTAATCAGAAATTAGATTTTTAAAAAATCTATGACTTTGCCCTCATCTGTCTGTTGGACAGTGTGTTTCTAATCCACACTGCCTAAAGTGAGTGAGGTGATGTCCTTTCATGGGGACCACATGCCAGCTTGTGCTACAGGGGCAGCTGCCCACAAAAGTGAACACTTGTCATCGCTCTGTGATGCTAAAATGTAACTGCCATTCTCCGTCTGCAAATCCTCTGTCTCCCTGTGGTGCTTGCTCTCAGAGAAATGTTCCTAAAGCTTGGAGCATAACTGCTTGTAATAGAGATGCCCAGAATGAACTGAAAAGCTTTTTATTCTTCTCACCGGCAAGCATGTCACATTTTCTTGGTCTAGGAATGACTATTGTTCAACCACAGTTCATCAGCTCCTAAAAACGAAAAAAAAAAAAAAAAAAACAATGTTACCTATGGATTTAACTTATGTTATGGATTATATTGTTAATAGTGTAAGAATCTCTATATTTAGTCCAAAAGGCTATTTTAAATATACTTATAATACATTACTAAGAGTAAATCATAAACATACAAAATTATTGAATATTATTTTCGAATGAGTATTATAATTTTTATCTTTGAAAGATAGGGAAACTTCAAAAACGAAATAGTGTCTAATAAAGAGAAATTTGCTGTGGACAGTTTTGAGGAGTTTCTAGTATGACACACATGTATTGAAGCATATTAGCAGTTTATCTGCATATACATAAAATGGCCTTGGTGTTCATGCCAGATACGATACATTGCTATAGTTTGGAAAGGCATGCTCTGTGTCTTTGTGAAATAAATCATATTTCAAAAAGCCAGTGAATCTTTTTTTTTTGTACATATGCCTGAAACTGTATGGTGGCAAATTACATTAAAGAAATCTTATTTGTTAAATAAGATTTAATAATCATACACAGAAGATTCAAGTGTGTGACATATGTATCTTGCTGCCCTTTCTCAATATTTTTAAGACATGGGCACCCCTGGGTGTTTACACTGATTCCCAAATGCTAAAACATTTTTAATGTTATAAAAAATGCTAATAGCTGGTTGGATATGTTGTACTTTAAAATTGTTTTATCTGAAAACTATAATAGAGGTACATTGCTCTTCCCCTGGGTCAGTCCCTGCTTCACTGGAGAGCTTTCCTGATACTCCTTTTCTTGAGGACAGATTGCTTTGTACTTGTCCACTTTCATGCATTCAATTGGAATGTATAAAAAACATACTGTTTGCCATTCTGTTCACTCTCTGAGGACAGGAGTTATGTCTCTCTTGTTTATCAGTTTATATCCTAGAGACTTGACTCTAACAGTCCCTGGCCCATAGGAAGTGTTTAAAACTTATTTTTGAGTGCGTGAGAAAATGAATGTCATCCTGCAGGTGATCTCTGAAAGGTATGAATATCCTCCAACTTATGAAGAAGTCACAGAGAATTTCCTGCTAGCCTTGCCATATCTGCCGTGTCTCATGTTCCTTGTCATCCAAGACGGAATCTTTCTAATCATCTTTCTCCTCCTATATTCTCAGTGGACACAGTTTTATACTCTCTTTAGCATGACCCATCCTTTTTCCAGCTTTCCTTTCTCTAAACATTCTTCTATGATTTTTGAAATCTACATTCTATTTAACCACTATCTAATCAAACTAACTTACAGGCGCTTCTTTCATTTAGCTGATAAGTGCTCTTCTCTTAAGGCACCATTTCTCCTCTCCACTGGAGGATATGCATTTTCCCACACCCTACCTATCTCAGGGTTGGGATGGGAGTTTGACTTTGTCCTTGTTTCCCACTTCCGGATAATTACTTCTGCATTTCATAGAAAAAAAATCTTGTTTCTGTTGTTGTAAACATGTAAACATACTGTAGAATATTATCAAACATATTAATGGTTGTAATCTCCGCATGATTAGATTTTGGATTTTCTTTTTCTTTGTAATTTTTAATTTCGTTTCATTTTTAATAATCTACATGTATTATATTACAAAAAAAGGCTGTTTTCAAGTAAAAGGTCCCCAGCTCTAATCTAGATTATGCTATGGTATTCCACATGTTCACTATCCTGCCTTGTCACCCACTCACCCCAGTTTTTTTGAAGACCTTAGAACTTGGTTCACCATCTTCCTTGCTACCCTTCTTCCTAACATTGGAGTAGATAATTTCATGGCCACATTGATAATCCAATCAATATTATAGTCATACAATTTCTTAATCTTCTCATCTCCAGTGACTTTCGCCCCCCTTCTAGTTCAGTCATCCACTTTCTAGGGCCACAGCCTAAATCCTCTCATCACCTCAACTTCATCTCTGGAATCATAAATTCAAATATTGCATTACCTGATACAACTCTCTCCTTTCTAGCTTTCTTACTCTCAAAAACCCTAAACCCATTGCCATCAAATCCATTCCTACTCACGTCAACCCTATAGGACAGAGTAGAGCTGTCCTATAGGGTTTCCAAGGCTGTAAATATCTACAGAAGCAGACTGCCACATCTTTCTCCCATAAAGAGGCTGGTTGGTTCGAACTGCCAACCTTCTTGTTCACCGCCGAGTGCTTTAACCACTGCATCACTAATTACATCTTATCTTTGGCTCTATCAAGCCATCCAGAACTTTTCTTTCTCTATTCTCTCTGAATGCTGCTGAATAAATTGCACTGACAAGCAGATAAGGGTCAATATAAATTAATGGTCTCCACAATACCTGGACCTCAATAATGCTGAGAAATCTTACTCAATTTTCTCTGACATTCTCTTCAGGGACTGTTTCAATAACCCTCTTCTTTTCTTCTGAACATCATGTAGTTAAGATGTGTATTTATATGTGTTTAAGCACTAGTGTTTATGAGTTTATATGTGTGTGCATGTTTGTATATAGGTTTCTATGTATGTCGTTCAGTTTTTGTATTTACGAGTTTATTCCCATATCCATGTTGTTGTGTCAAATGATCTTACCTTAAACTCTAGAGAGAAAGAGAAACTATCACCTTATTTACAACAGGCTTATAAACCTGGCTGTGTCCACACTCTTTCTTCTTTCATTCTGTCAAAGTAGGAGAGTCTGTCCTACTGCAGGCTACTCACTGTTTCCACTTTATCATATTCCATGAAGCCACTATAATCTTGCTTTTACCTCCACTACTCTGATCACACTGACACTATTATTACCATGATTACAACCTTCTTGTTGCTGAGTCTAATTTTTTTTCTTTTTTGGTTCTTATTTACATCCACTCCCTGTAGCTTTTGATGCTATTGAACATTCCTTGGTTTTTAAAACATTCTCCTCTTTTGAATTCTGTGATCACACTTCACTCCTCAATCACCTGTATGAATTCTTTTTGCCTTTACACTTACGTGAGTGTAATCCTTGGGGTATTATTACAGGTTTTCTTCTCTTCTCCCATTATATGCTTTTTATTCTAGATCACTCATTATTTATCAAGGCTTTACTTAGCATCATATATATTTATTTCTTAATTTGTATCTTTAACACATGTACTGCTTCTAAGTTCTAGATCCATATATACAACTACCTACTCCCAACTGAATTTCTCTTAGGCACCTAACACTCAATATGTTCACAATTTAAATCATTATTTTTTGCCATAATCCAGTTTTTCCTCTAGCCTCCCTATCACACACTTTGTGGTTGTAGTTAGGTGCCATCAAGCTGATTTTTGACTCATAGCAACCCCACTTACTAGCCCTCAAGTTAGCAAACAAGTTGTTCTCTTTGATTTCTCCACCACCCTTCTCTCTTTACCCTGTTCAATTCATTTCAAATTCATGTTGTATCCACTTCTAATTTATTTCTCAAATCCATTATGCCTCTTCATTCTTACTACCAATTCCTGTAGTTCAGGTTAATTTCTGTACACCCTAAACTTGAGTCGACCTCCTTGAGTTTGGCTCCCTCTGATCTATACGTCTCTTCACTTCTTGGTTAAACTCCTAAAATGACTTCTCACTGTCTTTGGAAAATATTTTGGGAATTACTCTATTGATCAATAGGCCCAGTTTCAACTGATGACAATTTAAAATTTTTTAATGAATTAATGTTTATGTTCATCTATTAACCTAAATTCTGGCAGTTCAAACCCACCCAGCATTGCTGTGGAAGAAAGACTTGGTGATCTATTTCCATAAAGATTACAGCCAAAAAAACTCTATGGAGCGGTTCTACTCTGTAACACATGGGGTCACCATGAGTCAGAATTGACAATAAAATTAATTAATAAATTAATAATAAATTAAACCTTTGGTTTAATGACCTAAATTGCAGTCATGTAGAAACCTACTCAATAGAATGGTATTGATTAGGATAACAGCATTTCCCTATGGGTGGACATATCAGTTTTAAGAGAATATTTTAAAACTCTGGATAAACTCTCTAATAGGGTAAACAGGACTCATGTATAGTATCCATGATATCAATTACAGTAATTTGCAAATCTATGATCCTTTTATTTCATTCTATCATCAGAAACAATTCCAGAAGAAGAACAGAGAACCGTACTTTTAAGTTGCAGCTCAAGCTTCACCTAGGCAGTGAGAGTTCCCTGATGACCTGAATCAGAGTTAATCTTACCTCCTGCTGTACCACCATACCTTAAAATTCTCTTTTTCTTCTTTAATCACATGACTGAGAATATTTACGTACCTTTCCCCTTTAGAGTGTGTCTTCTGTAGGAGATATATTCTTCACAAGAAGAAACATGATATATTTTCCACATTTGTATCTCCTGAATCTAGTACAGAAAATGACCATAATAGATACTATCGTGGATTGAATTGTGTCCCCCTAAAATATCTGTCAACTTGGCTATGCCATGATTCCCAGTATAGTGTGATTGTCCACCGTTTTGTTATCTGATGTGATTTTCTTGTATGTTGTAAATCCTACCTTTACTATGTTAATGAGGAGGGAATAGAAGCAGTTACGTTAGTGAGGCAGGACTCAGTCTACAAGATTAGGTTGTGTCTTAAATCAACCTCTTAAGAAAGAAGCCAGCAAACAGACATGAGGACCTCAAACCACCAAAAAACAAGAGCCAGGAGAATAGCGTGTCCTTTGGACCCAGGGTCCCTGCACTGAGAAGCTCCTAGACTGGGGAAGAGTGATGACAAGGACCTTCCCCCAGAGCCAACAGAGAAAGAAAGCCTTCCCTAGAGGTGACAGCCTGAATTCGGGCTTCTAGCCTCCTAAACTGTAAGAGTAAATTTCTCTTTGATGAAGCCATCCACTTGTGGTATTTCTGTTATAGCAGCACTAGATAACTAAGACAGATACCAAAAATACTTTTGAATTGAATAATTATGAAGTTGTTTTGCCTAATCGTCTAATGATAAATGTTATTAATTTGTTAAAAATGTTTTCTTGAACTCTTGGCTATTTCTTTTTGAAAACTAAAACTTTCTAGAATTTACCAGATTAGTTAAACTTGTAACTATTTTTCTTTTTCTAGAGTTAAAAGTAAAACATAATATTCATTCATTCTAATCCCCATATGTGTTTAAAGAACACCTGCGTTGTGGCAAGCACTGTCCTAGGTACTGAGGACCCAGGGGTGAATACTACCAAAAAAGTTCCTGCTCTCATATAACTTACATTCTGGTGAAGAATAAACAATAAACAAAATAAATAGAAATGTATAATATAAATAAAAAAATACATAATATAATATGAAGTGATAAGTGCCAGGCAGAAAAATAAAGCAAGGCAATAGTAGAGAGAAAGGGTGCTATTTTATATTAAAAAGATCAGCTACAGGGTTTTCCGATGAGATGGGGAGGCTGTTAATAACGAGGCTGTTCAGAAATAAGTAAATACTTAGTAAAGACCTAAGTAGAGCTTAAACAGACTAGGGGAAATGCTCTTGATACACAACTATTATTTTGTGGCTCTTTAGGCCAGTAGTGGACAACATACAACAATTAACACCCATCTGCCAATAAAAACAGACACATGTGGTGGATGATACATTGTTTTGTTTAATATAACAATTTAGACTTCTATATATAGTAAGAATAGGTCTATGAGCAGTGTAATTTTAATATAGCCTTTTAATAGTCTCTATCTGCAACATTTGTCTTCAGAACATTAATACCCTCTCTGATAACAGATTATTGCACTTCAAGTTTCCTCTGACCTACCCCCACCACTACCAACCCCATATGATTTGCTGTGATCAGTTATAATTTCCATGCAAAAAAAAATTCTACATTTTAAAATGAAAGCATATGTTTGAATTTTTAATTCACCAAAGGAGGTATGTATTAATTCACAAGCAGTAACTCAAAATTACTTTTCAGCTTTCTATTCAAACAGCTGTCTTTGGACAAAATAACAGAGAAACCAGTAACCAGAAAAGAAATTCTTTCTAATACAAAGGGAAAAAGCATAGGAATTGTTTGATTTTTTTGTCTTTAATACAGATTTTAATTTGGATTTGGAAAGTCTCATTAATAAAATAATTTTGCAGACGAGTTAGAAAGGTGATTTTCTATAAATCATTGGAAAAATAAAAAACTGAAGGCAATAAATATAGCTTCAATCTATATATTACCTATATGCCTAGGGAAGCAAGAACTGATTAGGGCTCCTCTGAATGAGTCATTAGTTAAGCAGAAGGCATGTGGCTAGGAAAGCGATTTACTATTTATTCTGATAGAATGTTTTCTTAATGCATGGTACAACCTAGGTGACACAATGGGAGCAATTTTGACTTTCATTTTATTAAAAAAAAAAAAAAAAAACCAAGGCTTTAAGAGCTGTCATTTTTAAAGTTTTGCTTTTTTAAACCTACAGTTATTCAGAAATATCTTTACCATAATTATTAAATAGAAAGAGAAATCCATTAACTTTAACAAAGAGATGGGCTAAATCCAAGCTGATTACTTCAGAAACACAATTTACCTTAAATCACAAAAAAACAAGGGCAATTTTGTTAGATGAACTATCCTTTCTCTCCGGATGTTTTTTTAATTGCTTCTGGTTTGACATATAAATAGGGTCAAAAAAACAAACCTCTGATGAATTTGTTACGAGACGTTCTCATACCTGCAAAACACATTAATAGATGCTTAAAATTTAAAAAAAAATCAATCAGTTGTATTAAAGTTCAATATATCTCTCTTATGGCAAAGTGTTTACTAGGTTCTCAGGACATGTTTATTTATTTTGTTTTTATATAAAAATCCTGTTAGCATAAAACCAAAATAAATAAATAAACAAATAAACTTGTTGCCATCGAGTTAATTCTGACTCATAGCGACCCTATAGGACAGAGTAGAACTGCCCCATAGGGTTTCAAAGGAGCGGCTGGTAGATTCAAACTGCCATCCTTTTTGGTTAGCAGCCAAGCCCTTAACCACTGAACCCCCAGGGCTCCAACTGTTAGCATAGAGCTAGTCAATTCAGTTGAAGCCAGAGCAATAAGCCTGCATTAAGCACTTACTGTGCATAAAGCATGGTGCTAGATGAAATGTGGGAAACGAAGACACTAAGACTTGACAGCTGAGCTCTAAGGGACCAAAATCTAGTGTGGGAGAAAGAAGTTTAAAGCAATTAACCATAAAGTAAGATATAATATATTAAGTGTTGTAATATAGATGCAACATGACATGTGACAGGAGAATAGCACAAAGAGAAGAAGTAATTCTGAGTAGAGGAGGAAAAGGATTCCTGAAGTGGTTTTTGAACTCGCTCTCCTTGAAAAATTCAGATTTTGATAGGTAAAGGAGGGAAGGTAACTTAAAGACATAAAGGGGTTACTGTATAGGATGAAGCCTGAGTATACAATATTCTAGAGGTTAAAATACTGGAAGAGAGCAAGGATGAAGCAGGAGTAGGGCTAGACTGTAAGGCTGAGGTTAGTTAGTGAAGGACCTTGAATGCAACCCTATGGAGTTTTTTACTTTGTTCTCTAAGTAACAGAAATTCACAAAAGGTTTCCAAGCCTGATAGTGCCACAATCTGACCTATGTTTAGGAAGGTAAATTTGGTGGCCAGGAACGAAGTAGATTGCAGTGACCAGAAATTCAAGTTGAAGACATCATTTAACAAATCATTAGCACTACTGCAAAGAAGATGTAGAAGTGAGCCAGTGATGTGGGAAAGAAAATGTAAAGCAAGGAAGGGATATAGATAAACTGTAGGAAGGGATCAGTGATGAGTGGTGGAATGCTGAGGGTGAGGGAGAAACAAGGATCAAAGACAACTGTGGGTCCTGGAAGAATAATGATGCATTTAAACAAGGTGTAGACTCAGACCTTTGGGAAAGTCAAGGTGAAATAATGTATTTTTATATATAGCAAGTACTCAAAAAGTTGCTAAAAGTTAGAATGCTCAAGCTTTAAGCAATCATAAAGATTATCTAATTTAGTGGTTCTTGACTTTGGCTGAAAATTAGAATTATCTGTGGAGCAATATTTTAAAAATACTGCTGTTGGGCCCCTTTGCAAGAGATTCTGATTTAAGTGATCTGGGGCAGGACCCAGGCACCAGGCATTCTCTTCCTATTCCTTTTTTTTTTTTTTTTCAGTTATCCAAGTGATATGAATATGGAGCCATGTTTAAAACCTCCAAAATAATCTGTATCTATTAATTTAAAGATTATCCTGATAATCAATGATATTTCAATATATTTAAACTTTTCAATTACTTGACAGTTTCTTCTCCCCATATGTGACTTCCATTCCTCTCTTTCCATCTATTCTTTTCATACCTTTGTTCAGTGAATGTTAATTTGAGAATAAGTGATGTGCCAGGTGTTGTTTAAGAAATGTGGAATTCAAAAATCACTGAAACATAATTGCTGTATATAGTAAGTGTCTTTGCAGTGATCATATTTCATGGCTTTAACCATCACATCTCTATGCTTAACTCTTAAACTATGTCCCTAGTCCGGATCTCTTCCCTAGTTTCCAGCACCACATTTTCTATTTGCTTTCTAGATATCTTCTCCTGGATGCCCCACTATCACCTCAAACTCAAAATTTCCATATTAAAATTTCCTTTCCCCCCAAATTTTCATCACTATTTCCACAAGTATGTATTGAGCACCCAGCAGATGTCTTTTTATGCAAAATCATCCATCATCCGTTCATTGAAATGAAAATTTTAGAGTCATCCTTTCTTGTCACCTTAGACGTGGGAATCTCCTAGGCTATCTGTGGCCCTATGAACAAAATAGAGCTGTCAGCAATTAACGTGTCCTTAGCTTTTTGCCAGGAAGCAAGATCTTCAACCCACTCTTACCTTTTTGTTTGTTTGTTTCTTGGTTTCTCACCCACTCCCTCCATATAAACATAGACAACTAAACTAGAATAATTTTTTAATCTGGTGGGAAGGATCCTACCCTCCTTAATTTTAATGTTTTTCCCTCAAAAGCACAATTTCTCATACATTTGTCTAAATTAATAAACCTAGATTTGGGGGAACACCAAAACCAGACACTGGCTATTTCTTTCTTTTTCTCAAATTCTACCCTAAGATGATGAATACACTGCTTGCTTTGAAAGAGTCAGGGGGAAGTAACAGGAAGGAAAAAAATTCTGCTAATATTACACTATTCTTAGCTTTGTTTTATTCTCCCTATATTTCACTTCCTCTTTAATAAAATAAGGATCATTATACCCATTCCTCATGGTTATTGTAAAGATTAAATAAGAAAAATGAATGAATGGCATTTATTTTATTATTATTATCATCATTATTATTCACTCTGATGGCCACAGACTTCATCTTTAACATCTGTGGCTGTTTGTTGCAAAAAGAATCAGGCAGACAATATGCTCATTTAGGAGACAAGTACCAGTTATGAGAGAAGAGTGGCCACAAGCATTGTCACCAAAATGCATCTCCAGCAATATTAATGAGCAATACTTAACAAAACGGTTAAGCCCTAGACTACTAGCCAAAAGATGAGTGTTTGGAACCCACTGAGAGGCACCGCAGAAGACAGGCCTAGTGATCTGTTTCTGTAAGTTCACAGCCTTAAAAACCCTATAGAGCAATTCTACTTTGCACACATGGGGTCGCCATGATTTGGAATCCACTCATGGCAACTAACAACAACATTCTCTTAGTGGCTAGGGAGCAGGTGATGCTGGGCAATGAGCTGTTGTAAAGCAAGCCTGGGAGGGCTTGTCAGATGTCTTGATTAATTGCTGTTTTTGAAGCAGAAATAAGAGCATCACAAAACTGTGAACAAACACTCAGATGTCCAAATAAGCTCCCATCCAGCACAGCTCCATGCCAGCCAAGGAACTCAGCTGTAAACTGGAGGTACTTGCTTGCCTACTAAAGTCATCAAAGAGCTTAGCAGACCAGCAAATGATAACAATAAACAGCTAACTATGCATGAAACAAGAAATCAGAATTTTCTACTCGTATGCATTCTTAAGCCAGGAGAGATGCCAGTCAATGAGCTTAAAAATAAATAAATAAAAAGGCTAAGGCAACTGAAAGATGGCTATTTAGAATCTTTGTCCAGACCTAGGGAAACGTGCCCAGTGTCTTAGTAACGGAAGGAAAGCTAGGCTCCTGAAGGCCCCCGAAAACGAGCTTCTTCCAATAAGCAGGTCAATTAACCTAAAGCTGACCGTAGCCACTAAGTGTGGTTAAAGTGTCTCTGCTTGGTCAGGCAGAGAATTCTCTGGTGTATTCCCGTGGGGGGTTTTCACACAAATTTGAGTTGCCTGGGTTAAGTTGCTTCCCTTGGCAGAGGGATTCTAAAGAGTTCACTTAGTCATTTGAGAACGGAGCTGGGATGAGAGGACTGAGAAGATATAGGCCGAGTGGAATTGCAGAGGAAGCACCTCACCTACCTGGGGTGGAGTGGAAGGTTTGACTCTTATCTCCTTCAAATTACACGTTTTGCTCACAGTTCAATTATTTAACTGAAAGAGAGAAACAAAATCATGTGTTTTAGCCTTTGATTAAAGAGAGGATAATATTTTGCTAGAGAAGTCAACTGCAAAGATTTAGTCTGAATGTGGCTGCTGCCGCCGCTAACAGGTTTTGATTTGGCTCATCACAGAGGTCTTTCTCAAATACCAACTAAGGCTTCCAAGCAGAACAAATTCATTCCTGATGAAGTCTTGCAGCCGTCAACTTGGAATAATTTGAATCACAGACCTGTAAAATTTGATCAAGATGGAATTAAATGGCTCTCCCGAAGTGATTTGGCAAGTCTGTTTTAACCACAGCACTGTAGTGAAGCTTGGTGGCCAATAAAGGGCCATGTTCATCTGAATCTCACTCAGAGTTCTTCTATCAGGAGGGATTCTGAAGGCCACAGAGAGAGAGAAAACCTGCTTTCCTGAAGTCAAAGGTAAAGATATGGCACAAAATTCACATCTTTTATTCACTACCATTCATGTCTCCATCATTTATAAAGGCATCCAGATCTTTTTAAGATGCACTTTTGATAGGACCAACTCTTGGGGTGATGATGATACATTTACATTTATTGCTATCTGCATGAATTTCTCTAAACTTTACGTCTCACATTTTAATGGGTCCAAAGTACACACTGATAGAATGGAAATTGGAAGCTGGCATAAAGCTATCAGTTCCTTTCTTGAGCTATACTGATCCCAAAGTAGAAATTCTCTTAAGGGGCATCTTAGAACATATTGGGTTCTCTTGAATCATTCACTTTTGTTATCATGCTTTATTGATCTGGCAAGATTGGTAGGCTTAACCTTCTGAGGACAGGGCGAGGGTGAGAGGACAGAGTCAAAGAGGGTGAGAGGACAGAATCAAAGAGGGGACAGGAATTCCTTTAGTTACAATCTAGTGGCTGTGAATTCTATTGCTGAGAGAAAACAATTTGTATCATGGTGATTGTCTTAGTCTGGGTTCTCTAGAGGAGTTAAACCAGTGAAATGTATATGTAAATATATATAGAGAGAAATAGTTTAAGGAAATGGCTCATGCAAATGTGGGGGCTGGCAAGTCCCAAATCTGTGGGTCTGGTGGCAGGCTGGAGACCTCTACTGGCTCAGAAGTTTGCAGGGGCTGGCAAATCCAAGATCTACAGGTCAGGTGGCAGGCTGGAGACTTCTGCAGGTTTATGTCCCAAGAACCAAAGGTCAGGTGACTAGAACAGTGGAGGGTCAAGAGACAGCAGGTTTTGCCAGAACATCCATTTATATACTGGAGGCAGACTACACTCCCAAGGAAACTCTCCTTTAAACTGATTGACTGCTCACATCAGATCACAAAGTGGAATGTGATTACATTATATTACCTTATGGAAGAACTGCTATTCATAAGGTTTTCACTGGCCAATTTTTTTAGAAGTAGATCACCAGGTCCTTCTTCCTAGTCTGTCTTAGTCTGGAAGCTCCTCTGAAACCTATCCACCATGGATAACCCTGCTGGTATTTGAAATACTGGTGACATAGCTTCCAGCATCACAGAAACATGCAAGCCACCACAGTATGACAAACTGACAGACAAGTGGTGGAAGAAGACTTGGAAGAAGTACAGCCAGAAAGCTCCTTAGAAGCGAGGATGGTGACACTGTCTTATGTACTTAGGACATGTTATCAGAAGGAATCAGTCCCTGGAGAAGGACATCATGCTTGGTAAAGTAGAGGGTCAGTGAAAAAGAAGAAAACCCTCAGTGAGATGGACGGACACAGTGGGTGCAACAATGGGCTCAAATGTAGCAACAATTGTGAGGATAGCACAGGACCAGTAAGTGTTTCATGCTGTTGTACATAGGGTCACTATGAGTCAGAGTTGACTCAACAGCACCTAACAACAACAACATGGAAGAGCACCTAATCTAGTGTCTTCCAAACCACTGGAAATTATTGCCAGCCCACCATAGATAACATTAACTATCTCAGTGATAAAATAATTTTCTTTTCTTTCAAGAAAATATTAGAAATCAGTATTAGAATATTTCACTATAAAAAGGTGGATGTTATGGTGTGCTACTTTGTCTCTTAGATACTAGGCATGATGAGGGAAGTTTCTAAGAATGATATACAGGTTGTCCCCAACTCACAAGATTCTGTTCCAATGACTCCTCATAAGTTGGTTCTGACTTAACTAAAACATCTTATTTTTCTTTTTTAGTTATCACTGTTATTGTCTTTTATTAGTAGTATCTTTATTAATCTGATCTTTATTTGTCTTTGAGAATTGAGAACTGTCTTAGTTATCTAATGCTGCTATAACAGAAATACCACAAATATTTAGCTATAAAAAACAGAAAATTTTTTCTCACAGCTTATTGTTTCTGTTGTTGTTAGGTGCCTTGGAGTCGATTCCAACTTACAGCAACCTTATGTACAACAGAACGAAACACTGCCTGGTTTTGTACCATCCTCATGATGGTTGTTATGCTTGAGCCCATTGTTGCAGCTACTGTGTAAATCCATCTCCTTGCGAGTCTTCCTCTTTATCACTGACCCTCTACTTTACCAAGCATGATGTCCTTCTCCAGGGACTGATCCCTCCTGACATGTTCGAAGTATGTGAGATGAAGTCTCACCATCCTTGCTTCTAAGAAGCATTTTGGATGTACTTCTTCCAAGACAGATTTGTTCATTCTTTTGGCAGTCCATAGTATATTCAATATTCTTCACCAACACCATTGTTCAAAGGCATCAATTCTTCGGTCTTCCTTATTCATTGTCCAGCTTTTGCATGCGTATGAGGCAATTGAAAACTCCATGACTTAGGTCAGGCACACCTTAGTCTTCAAGGTGACACCTTTGCTTTTTAACACTTTAAAGAGATCTTTTGCAGCAGATTTGCCCAATGCAATGTGCCCTTTCATTTCTTGACCGCTGCTTCCATGGATGTTGATTGTGGATCCAAGTAAAATGAAATCCTTGGCAACTTCCAATTTTTTCTCTGTTTATCATTATGTTACTTATCGGTCCATTTGTGAGGATTTTTCTTTTCTTTATGTTGAGGTGTAACCCATACTGAAGGCTGTGGTCTCTGTTCTTCATCAGTAAGTGCTTCAAGTTCTCTTCACTTTCAGCAAGCAAGGTTGTGTCATCTATATAACACAGGTTGTTAATGAATCTTCCTCCAATCCTGATGCCGCCTTCTTCATATAGTCCAGCTTCATGGATTATTTGCTCAGCATACAGATTGAATAAGTATAGTGAAAGGATACAACCCTGACGCACACCTTTCCTGACATTAAACCACACAGTATCCCCTTGTTCTGTTCAAACAACTGCCTCTGGCTCTATGTACAGGTTCCTCATGAGCACAATTGAATGTTCTGGAATTCCCATGTTTTGCAATGTTATTCATAATTTGTTATGATCCACACAGTTGAATGCCTTTGCATAGTCAATAAAACACAGGTAAATGTCTTTCTGGTATTCTCTGCTTTCAACCAGAATCCATCTGACATTAGCAATGATATCTCTGGTCCCACAACCCCTTCCAAATCTAGCTTGAATTTCTGGCACTTCCCTGTCAAGGTACTGCTGCAGTTGCTTTTGAATCATCTTCAGAAAAATTTTAATTGCATATGATACTAATGATATTATTCGATAATTTCCTCATTCGGTTGTATCACCTGTCTTTGAAATAAGCATAAATATGGGTCTATTACAGTCAATTGGCCAGGTAGTTGTCTTCCAAATGTCTTGACATAGACAAGTGAGAACTTCCATTGTTTCATCCCTTTGTTGGAACATCTCCATTGTTATTCTGTCAGTTCCTGGAGCTTTGTTTTTCATCAATGCCTTCAGTGCAGCTTGGACCTCTTCCTTCAGTACCATTGGTTTCTGATCATATGCTACCTCCTGAAATGGGTGAACGTCAACCAGTTCTTTCTGGTATACTGACTCTGTGTATTCCTTCCACCTTCTTTTGCTGCTTCCTGCATAGTTTAATATTTTCCCTGTAGAATCCTTCAATATTGCAACTTGAGGCTTGAATTTTTTTTTCAGTTTTTTCATCTTGAGAAATTCTGGGTGTGTTCTTCCCTTTTGGTTTTCTATTTCCAAGTCTTTGCACAGGTCATTATAATACTTTTCTTTGTCTTTCTGAGCTGCCCTTTGAAATCTTCTGTTCAGCTCTTTTACTTCATCATTTCTTCCCTTTGCTTTAGCTACTCAATGTTCAAGAGCAAGTTTCAGAGACTCTTTGGATATACATTTTGGTCTTTTCTTTCTTTCTTGTCTTTTTAATGACCCCTTGCTGTCTTCATGTATGATGTCCTTGATGTCATTCCACAACTCATCTGGTCTTTGATCATTAGTGTTCAACACATCAAATCTGTTCTTGAGATGGCCTCTAAATTCAGTTGGGATATACTCAAGGTTGTACTTTGGCTCTCTTGGACTTGTCAATTCATCTTGTTGAGGGTCTTCCTCTCTTTTGCTGATCCTCTACTTTACCAAGCATGTTGTCCTTCTCCAGGGACTAGTCCCTCCTGATAATATGTCCAAAGTACACTTCTCACTATCCTTGTATTATCCTGATCAAATACTTGGAGCATGTTCCTATGACTCAGCAATTTTTTCCGAATACCTTGTATGCATTGTCCCATAACTTCTTCTCAGGAAGAAGCAATGTTCCCAATACACTGAAGAATATTACAATGAAGTCAGTGTCAGTGCTGTAACAATGAAGTCAGAGTTGTAAGGACTGTTAGGTGCCTGATCAGTTCAATTGTCATATGCTGTTAGAATTGAACATTGCCTAACTTCCTATCTGTTACATCTCCTTACATTGACACAGACTTCATTGTAGACCAGGCCATAGCTTAGTATACAGTAGTATTTTGAAAAGTAAATCATAACACTGAACATCTGCGAGTTAACATCTGAGAATGATAACATCATCAAATTACACACTGCAACCTTGTATATAGTACATATATACTAACGGTAAGTTGTACAAGAAAAAAAAAAAAGGCCAGTCATAAGTGCAGTTACTCATAACTCAAATATGTTGTAAATCAGGGACTACCTGTATAGGGCAGAGCTAATCAAATTTTAGAGGGTGTGTGTGATAGTGACTGTAGAAGGTAAGACTGGCAGATGTTCAGGAAGGAATGGAAGATTGGAAAAAAAGGAGTATCCAAGACAGTAGAAAATAATGACTGAGTTTCAGAGACATGAGATGATAGCAGATTTAAACTATGGTCAGGTGAACATGATTCAAGAAAATACGGTACAAAAATGTCTGAAGTATTTTGATAAACCTGATACTACATTTTATTAATCAACCTTAAAATTTGCAAAATACTTTGTAACAAAGGAAACCTTGCAAGAGCCAATAGTGAAGGTGAATGCTTGGTTTCTGGTAGCAATGAACAAGTTCTCATTCTGTTACTTATCCAGTAAGATCACTTCTCTGTATTCCCTGAGGCACACAGAGGTGACACTCTGGGCTAATGTAAAGGCCAAAGGGTACCAAAGCCTGAAAGTTTGATATTTACCTCCAAATACATACGAGAATGGGCATGCTTAGTGTTTAAACATCATCTTAGTTCAAAGAGAATTCTTTTAAAACTAAACTTTGCTCTTCTAAAATAGTGCAAAAATTCCCAGAGAGAATGAACCTCCCCCACCCCTAATTAGGCAAGGTTCCATTCAAGGAATCAGCATCAGGATGCAGAAATTAGGTCAACTCAATTGACACTTTTTCTTTTCTTATTCCTACCTGCCTTAGTTCTTTGTTTCTTGCAGAAAAAATGACCTAGGTAATGAAGTACAGATTTTTCCCTATCACAACTTCATAGCTAAAATTATTTAAATATTCCCGCTTGCATTTAGTTAAAAAAAAAATGACAACAAAACATAGTTCGTAAAATATAAGACCCAAACCAGAGATGCTGGGTGAAGAAATGCATATTGCTGAATCATAAAATACCAGAATACAAAAAAGGATTTGGTCTCCTCTACTGAATCCTATGTCAGGATTGATTTAAGTGTGGAGGGAATTCTTTTAATAATTTGGGAGTAATATTTTTTCATGTGGTTATACTTAATAAATCACCATTTTTCTTTCTTATAATTTATTTAAAAATAAATTGTGAAAAAAGAAGTATGGAAAATGAATCTTATTTTAGGTAAATTAGAAGGCATTTCTCGTGCTAGCCATGTTAAGTGATGACACATTTTGCCTCTGATTTACTGTAGCAAAAATGTCGACTTATTTGATCTCTCCTTTGCCTTAAATTAGAGTATCCATCTAAAAATGGAGATGTTAATCTTGATGTAATTCAGAGAATTGTTAATATCTAAAATTAATATCATATATGTTTACAACATATTCATGTATACATTGCATTGGCAAATTTAAAAAGAGAACATTTTGTTTTCCTGATATTCTTATGTTGAACCCAGAGATGAAGAAATACTGATTATTAGAGAGATATTGCATCTTTGGGAAAACAACCAGTAAATATTTTGAGAAATATCTATAAACTTTGATTAGTTACTAATTCCTGGCAAATCACCACCTTCAGTCACTGTAAAATTGCCAATTTTATGGTCATGTCTAAGCTCTTCTCCTTGCTTTCTCTGAGGGACTTGGCAACTGTTTAAAGACCCTTTCTTAAAACGCTCTTCCTTTAATTTCTGTGAAGTTATGCTTTCCTGGTTTTATCCTACTGACATACCTTCTTCATTTCCTGTTTTAGCTCCTCTTCCCCTTCTGTTCCATTTTTAGGGGACCCTCTGTCAAGTTTCTGTTCTCTTTCTATGCATTTTTGTCTCGTAATTTTTGTACACTACTATGACTTCAAATTTTACTGTGTTGAAGATTTCTAAACCCATTAGCTGCAAACCTATCTTATGGTTTCCAGTCCCAGTTTCAGCTCCCTTTGAGTGAGTTCCATACATGGATTCTACGTAGTATTTCTGACATCCATTCCTTTTTGATCATGCTGGGCTTGGAGAATCTCTCTTCCTCTGTGCATTTGCTTCCAGATTCTCCCTCTGAGTACTCACTACCTCTGTAATTAAAGGCCTCTAAGTTCCAGATCAATGAATTCAATATAGTCAACTGATTCTTAATAGCTCTGAGTTAATGTCAAAAAACTAGAGCAATTCAACTTGTCATACACTAAGCTCTTGATTTACTCTTTCCCAACTTGATCTTTTTCTAGATTTCTTTGTCTCTATAAGTTGTATCACTTTCCACCTTGTTTCGCAAACCAAAAATATAAAGTCATTTTTTACTCAACCCCATGTGCAATACACTGTGAATTTTGCTTCCTAAATATCTTTTGAGACATTTTACTTTAATTTTCACTGTTGCAGCCTAACCCAACTACCATTATCTCTCCCCATAGGACAATATAGCCTCTGAGCTATTCTCTCCCCATACCCTTTTTTTTCTTCTTTAATGTTGTCTTTATTGCAACTGGAGCAGAACTTCATTTTCTTTTTCCTCATTTATATGAAGTTTTGTCCATTTTTTTAAAATCTCAGCTTATGGTTTACTGCTTCATGTTCTTTCATGACTCCCATTAGCCTTTGTCTTGGTCATCTAGTGCTGCTATAACAGAAATACCACAAGTGGGTGGCTTTAACAAAGAGAAATTTATTACCTCACAGTCTAGGAGGCTAGAAGTCCAAATTCAGGGTGCCAGCTCCAGGGGAAGGCTTTCTCTCTCTGTCAGCTCTGGGAGAAGGTCCTTGTCATCAATCTTCCCCTACTCTAGGAGCTTCTCAGTACAGAAACCCCGGATCCAAAGGACATGCACTCCTTGCTCTACTTTCTTGGTGGTATGAGGTCCACCTGTCTCTCTGCTTGCTTTTCTCTTTGATATCCCAAAAGAGATTGACTTAAAACAAAACCTAATCTTGTAGATTGAGTCCTACTTCATTAATACTTCATTAATATAACTGCCTCTAATCCTGCCTCATTAACATCACAGAGGCAGGATTTACACCACCTGGGAAAATCATATCACATGACAAAATGGTGGACAATCACACAGTACCAGGAATCATGGCCTACCCAAATTCAATCCATAACAGCCCTCAAAAAAATTTTTTTTTAGTAACAACGTGATGACAAGCCTATGTGCTTTAATTGATTATAGCCATTTTTCAGATGACAAATCTCAGGCTCAAAAAGAGAAGCGATATGCCCAAAGTCACCAAGATAGTAGATAAATGAGCAGGGCTTTGAAACCAGGTTTTTGTGGCTTAAAGTTCATCCTCTCTGAAAACCATCTTCCTCAATGTTTAGTCTTCTCTCTATCATATTAGTGTTAACTAATATGGCTGTCATCTTGTGCTGCCATTCTTTCATATTCTAACCTGGAAAGGAAACTCCTTGAGAGAAGGACCATTGCATAATTCATTCACTTAACAAGTGCTTTTTTTAATATACCCAATACTACACTAGGACCTAGGGATACAGTGATGACATACCAGATTTAACAAAGAACTCTCTGCCTCAGGCATAAAACATAATGTTTTGGCAGATATTAATTGATACTAATAAACAATGAATATACGGTCTATTTTAACAGATTAATAATCTCCAACAGATACAGCACGTAATAAGTCCAAATTTTGAAATCTTAAAGGAGTAAAATAGTTGGTCATGATATAATTTAGGTTTTGGAAGATAGAAACAAATTTTTCTAAAGAAATATTCATATAAATTACTCACATGTGCTGTCAATTTTTATACATCATTTAACATATTATATAAAGTTCAAAATAGATGATGAGTTCAACAGTATTCATTATAGAAATTCACAGATTAAGTTCATAATGATTAAGTAAATAAATGTCAATATTTGTGAATTAGTAGGCATAAGTTTTCATGTGATTACTAGAAAGTAGTGGGTTCAATGACTCAATGATCAATAAAAACCACAACTGTTAAACCTAGGAAACACATTTTTATATTATATAGCTATAAAGGTATAATATGGCCAGTTGGAAATTCTGAATGATCTAAGCTCCTCTTCCTTAATCCACTGCCCATAGGCAACAGCGGCAGAATAGATGGAGGCAATCTAGGTACTATGCTCATGTGAGGGTGGGTATAAACAAGTAGAGAATAGCTGATATATCTGCAACTGTGAATCTGTCTGGGAGGTTCAGCTTATCCTCCATGGCCAGATAATCCATGCTTCAAGAGTAGGTATTATATTAAAAAAAAAAAAAAAAAGTAGTATGTGCAGAGCAGTTAGTATGCCCTGCTGCTGGTCTGGCAGTAGTGGTCAACGTGTTCTGAGTGATCTGTCCATGCTGAGTATGGTTCAACTGGGCCATATGTATGAACCATTAATGTATCTAAATTGGGCAGTGTTTTTGGAGATGTATTTGCCTGGAGCAGTCAGTAAGTGCTGGCTTAGTTGAGTGTTGTCCATGCTTTTGTATTTCTTTGACACTTATTTCTTGGGGAGTGGAGGGAAGGTGGCTCAAAGGAGGCCACTTCTTGGTTGATGGTATCAGGATAGAGTTGAGGGTGAGTGGACTTTCTGGCATCTGCTGGAAATCTGGCTCCAGGCACACAAGCAATGTTCCTCAGGACTGGCCACTCTGGTCCTGTAGAGAAATTACTCCATTTTCTTTGCAGAAGGAATCTGCAAGATTATAGTCAGTCTCTAACCCTGAACACCTGAAAGTGGGCATGAGACGCCAAATCCACCTCAGGGAAACCCTCCCAAGCTGGACCCAGCCAGCTGGGCTCTTGGTGACTGGCTTAGCAGAGTTCCCTCCTCACTGTCATTTATGATCTTTTCCCTGACTCTCAACTTCCCACCTCTCTTTCTCTCTCTGAGGGATTTCTGACTTGTATAGCACCAACTACTGTCCTTTCCTGTCTTTGGGGTATTTTGTAATGAGGATCGCCTGAGTCAGCACAGCTAACTCATCAGCTAGTGTGATCTCAGGAGGCAGATTTTCTGCCTTGAGTACCTGTTTCACCGTTCACTAATGTAGCCTCATATTCCTCACCAGTTAAATGAGATAATACTAGTATATTCTGTAAGGAATAAATAAACTTGTTTACATAAAGCATACAGCATTGCACCTTACATAGAGTAAGCTTTCAATAAACCAAGTAAATTATTGTTCTTCTTATTTCTTAAAAAATACAGTGATGATTTGAAAGTGTTATCTGAGTATAGTTTTCATGCAAAAAATGGGAGGTTTTATGTCAATTGCCTAGTATATCTCAAGAATATGTTAATTTGTAATGTATTTTAGAGGAGATGGGAAACATTGCAAGTATAGTGATATTTAGACTGTCTTGAATGATGAGCAAGAGTTAGTAAGATTGAAGGGATTGTGCGGGTGAGGGTGGAGGGTAGAAAGAGAATAAATCACATAAGGAGGTGAGAGCAAATTTGGCTCTGCCTAGAAAATAAATCTTAGAAATCTAGGGATGGATTTTTGAAGGATGGAGCAAACTGAGACCTGAAAAGTTATTTGGGACCAGATAATGGAGGGCTTTGCAAACAGGTTAAGAAGCCTTGAATTTTTCAGAAGGTTGAGAGTGTTTTACGCAAGGAGTGGATGTCATCAGCTTTGTTTTGAATCTGACTTCTGTGTGGAAAATGGAGCAATGAGGTCACAGAGACTAGTGAGAAGGCTCTTGTAGTTTTCCAAGAGAGGGATAAAAGTAGCTCGGACTATCATAGTGGCAAAAGGATTGGAGAGAAAGTTATATATTCAAGAGGTATATAGAGTTAGAATGAATGATACTCGATTATTTAGAGATACTGAAGAAAATATATGATTCTAATTTTAGTCCAAGTAACTAGGTAGATGATGGTATTATTTGTTAAAATAGGAAATATTAGAGGACAGAAATGGATAGAAATGGGGAAAAATGTTTAGCTATGAGCATATTGTACTTGCCAGTAGGCATTTTTATGGAGGTGAGGTCTTGGCTGAAATAGTAGAATTTGAAAATATTGGTATAAAGAGACCACTGAAGCCATGGAAGAAACACTGGTGGCGTAGTGGTTAAGAGTTCGGCTGCTAACCCAAAGTTCGGCGTTCAGATCCATCAGGTGTTCCTTGGAAACCCTATGGGGCAGTTCTACTCTGTCCTATAGGGTCCCTATGAGTAGGAATCAACTTGACAGCAAAGGGTTTGGTTTTTTGGTTTGGAAGCCACGGGAATAGATGAGATTGCCTATGGAGACTATATAGCACGTGAAGAGAGAGGAGTTACAGCTAGCCTGTCTTTAGTGCCTTGCACAGTATACCTTGCATGTGGTTGATATTCAACAAATGCAAAATTAATCAATACTAGACTAAAAATGAATAAAACCCTCTGATTTTAAGGACCTTCTGAGTGCAAAAATATACTTCAACATATTAAGATTCTAAAGCTTGGTGTCAGTTTCTGATCTGATTTGGTAGGTCCCTGCCAAGCAGCAGTTGGCAGATCACCTGAATTCTCACGATGGGTTTAAGGAAAGGGCATTGAGGTTCTTTCCCTGTGGACCAAAGATCCTAGCCATGGATATCTCTATGTGTAGCCATTCAGACAAAATATGACCTATTGAAAACAATATGTTTATAATAATCTTATTATATAAATTTTAGTAGGAGCTCAGTAAATGAATGGGTTAGAAAAGACTTTATTCTTTAGGTACAGAAGTGGGATATAAAAGAAAAATAGAAAGAAGAAATAATTCTAAATTTGTGGAAAATATAGGAAAATTAAATAACGTGAGATAAAAATGACAAGGTATATAGGTTTCTTAGACCTGAAACAAAATGTTAATCATTGCCTTTGAGGCAATCACCATATATGTTTTTAGGGTATTACCACCATTTTTATGAGAACAAATCTTTATTTGGTAAGAATCCAGTGCTTCATTGGACATTTTAAAAATCACAGTACATATTCCCTATACATAAAAAGTTGGAAACAAATTAATTTTAAAATGCTATCAGTTTTTATGTGTCATCATAGGCAATGAGTGGCTTATTGATTATGCCATCAGAATCACAGCCTCCATGTAACTCCCCTTTCTGGTAGATTTCTGTGCGAGAGAAGACCTCCTCAGGCACCTGTGTATCTTAAAGCATAGCTAAACAGTGTGCTCAGGGACACATCTATTGAAGGTAGGTTTTCCTCACTGAAATCACCTATTTGAGATCTCTCAGACTCTCAGTGCATTGCAGTATAGCTTTGCAATGGCAGATGACATTCTGCCACTCACTGTGTTTTCACACGATGCAGCCCTTGATCATGTTGTCACTTCACATGAAGAGACTCTGGTGGAGAGTAAGTTGACTTTTGCTGTCTTCTCAGTAATGAACAACGAAGCTGTCTCTGGGAGAGTCAGAACTTAATTTCCTAACCCGATTGAGCAATATTTCACCTGGCTGCAAAACTACCATATACTATACACTTTCCAATTGCCTTTAGACTTGCTAAATGCAGTTATAGACCTAGAAGGAGCAGTAGGAAAAAAGTGGAAGGTGAAATAAAGTCTTTTTCACACTGCTCCTTTTATTATTGTGTTATAAAAACCTAGGCTCAAAATAGATTGAGATAGATTTATCTTTTAATGAAAATCGCAGGGAGGTTTGAAGTCAAATATTCCTGTCTTTTTCTCCTGTCTCTCGTGCAGTACTTGTTTGCAGTGCTGACCTTGCAGTTACAGTCCTAGAGGGAGCTGTGACCATATTGGGGACTGACTTCCTTCAGAAGCGACTTTCAAAGGAAACACTGAAGCCAGCATGCTTTCTTTTAGGTTCCATTGTCCGAGGTTGTGCTTGTCAACTTTTCCTGAGAGCAAAGGGCAAAAAAGTTCAGGAGCATTGTATGCCGCAGAAAGGAGCAAGTTCACAGGGCATTGTTAGGTAGCCTGCCTCAGAAGCTCTGGAGGTTGCGTGTAACACTTACAAGCTTCAGTGGTTCTGTTAACTGCTTTTGGAGGTTGGACAGGCCTATATCACTGGTGCCTTTCAGGCATTCTTTAAGCCAGGGCAATATTCAGAGCGACTTTGGCTGCCTGGGCTCCTCACTGCAAGTGAAGGAATGCCTCTTCCTGCTCTCATTTTAGTCTCATGTCACTTGATGGTAACTCTGAAACTTGTCCAGGAGGACAGTGATTTTACTAATTGTTTCTTATCTTAGATTTTCTTCTTACATAAACTAGTGGTGGCAGAAACGATGTTAATTTTTTATGTTTCTTTTTGTTTTAGTTCCTTCTTGGATGAACTTCACAGCTCATAATAAAGGAGAGGATGAGTGTTGGTGTGGGAGCAGTGAAGATAGCAGTGAAGTAAGAGGAGAAAGCAGACAGGGGAACGGCACTGGAGGAAAGATTGTTGTCAGCATTTCAACAAATATCTGTAAAATGCTCATACTGGGGAAATAGAGTAGTGAGAATTTAATGTCAAAATGATTGTAATTTTATGCCTAAATACGCTCAACATGACCAAGAAGTCTCTTAATCTTAATTAGGAATAGGTGGAGGAATTTACATTATTTTCCACAAACTACCTAGTTCTGGCACTAATCGCCTTCTAAGAGAACTAGATAATAGAAAATCATGACCGAATCATACGTTAAGGAGAACATAAACAGCATCGCACTGATTCCTTAACTCCCTGAACTGGAGCAGCATCTCAGTCTAGCTAGTAGTAATTAAAATGCGATGTATTTATCCTAAAGGAAGGTTTTACATTTTCTGTGTATTATTGTACAATCACCTAGCTGTGAACGAATTCCATTTGAAAACGGCAAAGCAAGCTTGAAGAACTAATTGGATAAATCATTTTTATCCCCACCCTTGAATAAAAGTCTCCATGATTATATGCTGCTTAGCATTTAAAAGGATTTTTGTAAAATGGTGAAACAAATATATCTGCTGTTTAGATATGCTTGTCTGAGACTTTCCTATTGTAGTAGAATATGCCCTGTACCTCCACTCCTACTTCCCCCCCTTTTTAATGATTCACAGAACCACTTAACATCCAGCCAGGGATGGCTGAACAAGCTTGATTAAATTTGAACTCTTTTCCACCCACTGGAAACTTTGCCAGACCCTCCCTCAAGCCTACTGAAGCCTGCTTGAAATTGAGCATTGTCTGGAAAAAAGGGTTGTTTTTTTTTAAAACAATAAATCTTGATTTCTTCTTCTTACTTTTTTTTTTCTTTGTGAGCAGAGGGTAAATTCCTTGGTAAGGAAATCCATTACCTCTTTTTGAAATTTTTATCTTTCCATAGTGCATATACTCCAGTGAACACTCTAACTTGAATTCACTTGTGCCATGGAAATCGAATATGTTCATACTTGACTTGATTGTTAAAGTTTATTTTTACACATTTTAGATTACGAAGATGGTTTCATAGTGCAAACTTAAAATTCACAGTAATAAAACGAAAGCTGAAAAAAAAACACACACACAGTGAAAACCATCAGTGCGGGCACTGGTTTTTATACGTGTATAAGTCGATGCGAAGTGCAGCACCCCCTCCCCTAGGGTAGGAAGCTTATACCTCCTTTAGCCTTTGGCTGAAGGCCTACTAACAGAAGTAACAAATTCCTGTATCATAGTTGCACTTAGAGGAGAATATCTGAAAATATAAAAGAAGAAAATACAGATACTACTAAGGTAAGCAAACTTTATTTTGTGTTATTTGTATAGTGAGGTTCTACAATTAATATCAGAAAGGCTATGTCCTTTTTTGTTGTTGTTTTGCTTTGCTTTATAAGGTGATCCATAAGGCAAACTGACTAGTTGGTACATGATGTGTTAAAAATGCTTGACTTAGAGGAGGCACCTTATAACCCCATATTAAAAGAGTAAACAAATGATTGAATGAATGAATGACACCGTGACTTTAATTTATGATTATGGTCATGATGTAAGAAGTAAAAATGAGAAAATATGAATGAAGAGTTCAAGTTTTTTGTTTGTTTTTTAATGGATAGCTTTAGATATAAGTGCTGGATTCCAATGTACAAAATTAATGAGTTTGACTCATAAATAATGGGTTTATTGAATAGACATGATATTTTTCCACTTTAATCTCTTTATTGGCTATCAAAATATGGGCCTGAATATCATTGTAATCTTGAGTCTTAAAATATTTTTAAAATATTTCTTCCTCTCAAAAAAACAGTATCTACTGTGTGCCAGGTACTGTATTAAATGCTGAGGCTACAGCAGCAAATAACAGAAGCAAGAATTTGTGACCTCTCAGAGTTAACATTCTAATACAGGAAGGTAGACAGAAAGTAATAAATCAGTAAAATATATAGACATTAGGAATTGATGAGTCTAACAAGAATAAGACAAGAAAAGGAGATGAGTTTTTTTAATCAGTCTTATATAAGGTAGTTAGAAAAGGCCTGCTAAAAACGTGACTGACATTTAAGAAAAGAACAGAAGGCAGTGAAGACATGAGCCATTGAGATATCTAGTGGTACAGGGATACCAGGTGGAGTAGACAGCAAATGCAAAGGCTCTGAGTCAGAAACATGAATGAAAGGTTTGAGGAATAGCAAGGAGACCAGTGCGGTTGAAGTGGAATGAAGAAAGGAAATGGGTTTCAGGATGTTACAGACAATGTAGGACCACTGTAAGGACTATGTCTGAGTGAGATGGAAAGCCAAAGGTTGCAATATTTACCCTAAAATTTCCACTGCTTGCACATATAAATTTTATTTTAACATTAACATTTGTTTCACAATTTCTCTTCTTGAGCATGAGTTCAAAACAAAGCTTTCTCCCTGAATCTCCCTGAATCAGGAAGTTGGGTTTTGTGGCATTTTGTTACGTAACTTTCCTCGTTGTCAAAACACGTCAGAGTATGATCATTTAGAAGAAGGGCGCTGGAGTTACAGCAAGGTTGGTAAAGTCTGAATCAGAGTCTGAAGACGTGGATGTGTTTCCCATACTGACAATTATTCTGAGAATCCCACGGCAGGGTCCTCTGAGAAGTTAGGCTCACCAGAAGGATGGGGTGAAGACGAGGGTGGAAGCCAATATCCATGTGTCCATACCTTCTTCCTAGAGCCAGAACCTGGTGTGTGGCTCTTCAGCAAATCCTGGAGACCAAGGGCGGGAGCACTTGCATGGCAGCGATCACAGCGATGACTTAGAACAAAGAGACGGGGATCCTGCTCACTGAGCCCTGGACATCTGGATATTAGAATAAGGTATTCACAGGGTCGTGGTACCCAGGAACAGATGCATGGTTAGTAGGCAGTTTTCTGCCTCAGAAGGAGTCCGTGACTCTTCCCCTTCAGATGTAATGATACACATTCTGAATCTTTTGCAGGTAGGTTCTAAATTTTGGACTCATAATTGTAAATAACAGATTTTAGATTTAAACACACCTTGAAACTCTTCTGTCCTCCCAGTGTTGCCTGAGCAGTGTGCCCAATACTAGACTACTCAACAGAAAGACAACCAGCCTGACGGTGACACAATTTTTTTAAAAGAATTTGATAATTATTATTTTTAAAAATATACATACACCTTGGGGACTTATTTTACTTTCTTATACTTATTTTTACTGTGTAATAGCATTTTAATTTTTATCATGTATGGTAAGGAAGTATAATCTTTTAGGTCTAAAGATCTCTAAAGAATTTATTGCTCACCTGGCTGCAACTAAATTGTATTCCTTTCTCAAGCTGCAAAGATTTTCTTTGTAACTAACTTGGTAATATTAACTTACAATGCTTATCAATGAGGTAGGTAGGTATTTTGAGATCTGGCTGGTCAAGTTTTGAGTTGCAGCAATTTGTTTGTTATATGAAAACAAGCTTATGTTGCATAGAATAAATTGTTATACACGTTTTCTTGAGAATACAAAAGTGACAGAGAGAATCAGATCCATGCTAATTGATGGTTAATAATTAACTCATTTTCATATTTATTATTATACTTACTATCTATTAAATGTCAAACAGTATAGATAAGAGATAATCCAAACTTTAAGCATTTCCATCATTAATTACCTTTTTTTTTTTTTTTGGTAGACTCAAAGACATCCTCAACTGTAAGAATATAGGTGAAATTAAGCCAAAACAAAACATCTTCCAGTTACTCTATAAACACCATCAATACTAAGCATCACTCTGATTTCAGAGATGTTAAAGTGTTAAAATAAGTATGCCCCAGAATCAAGGAAACATAGTTAGTCAATGATTCATCCAACTAAAAGTCTTATCTAACTAAAAGGACCCACTATATGTCAGATACTGTGAGAGGCACAAGTCACAAAAAATTGAGCAGTTACAATGAAATCTCTGTCTCTGAGATGTTTACAATTTTGTACAGTAGTTAGAAAATTAAAAACATAAAAATAATAAACTTTGGACAGTGCTGTGACGGGAAATATCGACTAATTGAGCTAAAACACAAATGATAAATAGATGTTAGCAGAATATCATGTAGCAGGGGTGGGTTGTCAGAAAGTGTGCTCTTTAGCTAAAAGGAATAGTCCAGAGGCCAAAGGAGGAAGCTGGTGCAGTTGGGAGACAGGAAAAATTTAGTAGAGCCAGAACACACTGTTTGGCCCATAAAATTTAAAAGTCAAGAAATGAGATTAAAGAAACAAAAAAGATACAGTTCCTGAAGGGTGGATAAACAAAGAGTAACGGAAAACCACATTTAGATCTATAATAACTATCATTTAATACAGTCAGGGTCCTGGTCACCCTGAGTGCATCTTCTCCTTGAGGTACCCTGTTTCCTTTTGAGGAAATGGAATTAAATGTTTGTGATGAGGGAAAATGTTTACCTGGAGAATCAACCTGTAATTAACACAGTTTTTTGACTTGAGACATACAGGTGTGCACATGGAGTACATCTTGACACATGCAGAGAACCTTCAGCTTTGCATCTGGAAAGCTGGATGCAGAATGTTATCTGAGAATTATTCTTTCATCTGAATATTGCAACAGAACCCGCTACTGTCGAGTGGATTCTGATTCATAGCGACCCTATAGGACAGAGTAGAATTGTCCCATAGGGTTTCGAAGGCTATAAATCTTTCAAGAAGCAAACAGCTACATCTTTCTCCTGCGAAGCAGCTGGTGGGTTCAGATCTCAGACCTTTTGGTTAGCAGCTGAGTGCTTTAACCACTATGGCACCAGGAGCTCTTTCCAGCAGAAAGCACTTCAAAATTTGCATTCATACAATAAAATACCAAATAATATTGAAAATAAATCAAATAGAGCTATGTGCATCAGCGTCAATAAAGCCCACAAACGTCACGCTGAGAGAAAAATGATAGAGTATGATTCTACTTTTATTGAACATAAAACCATGCATAATAAACTATGGAACCCTGGTGGTGCAGTGGGTAAGAGCTACGGCTGCTGACTAAAAGTCTGGCAGTTCGAATCCACCAGCTGCTCCTTGGAAGCCCTGTGGGGAAGTTCTACTCTGTCCTATAGGGTTGCTATGAGTTGGAATCAATTCGACAGCAACGTGTTTTGTTTTGTTTTGTTTTGTTTTAATAAACTACGTAGTGTTTAATGATATAAACATGGGGTAAAATTATTGTGGAAGATAAGGGCTTCTATATTCTATTTTGTTGTGATAATCCAGTTCCTTTACACCATGTCCAATATCTGGAACCCTCAAGTACCTAGTACATCACAAAATTGTTTTCACCATTAAAATTATTTTCTATCAATTATCTCAGCTTTGCATATCTAAGTGTCAGACTCTATGAGAGTGATATTATTCTCCCAGTTAACAAGTAAGCTGAAAATGAGAGATTTCACAGAAAAAGAAAGCACTAGACCAGGCCTTTTGGTCTGTAGCCCTGGGCTCTACCCTGCATAGACATCAACTAATTATTGATTGTAAAGGTCCTCCTACAGTTTATCACAGAAGGAAAGCCTTGAGCTGTGCTGTACAATTCACGAGCTTCATGTTGAGCGCTACTGAGCTATTGAGCAGTACTGAGCTATTTCAAGTGTTACTGAACACTTGAAACATGGTTCAGGAAGATCTGGGCCTCAGTACTTTGGGGGGCATCAACCCATGTGTCAGACTCACTTTCTTTTTTATTTTGCCCCAAACAGTGCTCTGATTTAGACTTAACAACCACCCATGGTTGAGAGTTTAACCTTCTTTGGAGACGGGCTACTCTAATAGTTAAGTTTTGGCTCTGGCTCCCAGCTTTCTCTGTCTTCCCTGTATCCAGAGAAAGAATATCTGTTTGAGAGCTCCCATTCAGTCCCTATGTCTTTCATAATGTTTTTCAATTTCCTGTTAATTGGCATTAGTGTTTCATTATATTTTTCTGGGGCATGGTTTATTATTCTTAACAATGACAAATCTTATTGTCCTTATAATTACTATTTCCCCTATTCCTGTTATATAGCACCAGTATACCACCTCAACACACTGGGTGAGATTTTTAACAATTGAGTACCATCTTATGCCAGCAGGTATCTGTGTTCCACCTACCAGCTGTGAAGGGATGAGTTCCTCATTTCCAGCTAGGTGATAAGTTATCCAGCTCTAAAACACTACCATATTGTCTGATTTATCTGCCATTTCCAGCACCAACTGACCCAGGTTAGGTTTTCTGGAAGCAGACCTTGAGGTGAAGCTTTATAAGTAGGGTATTTAATAGGAATCAACACCAGCGGTTTGGATAGGGAGGAAGTATGATTGGGCAGAGGGAGAAGTCAAATTCTAACGCAGACCATCAGCCAACACCATGGAAAGCTCTGGAGTTTATAGAGTCCATCAGAGTTGTCTCATATAGAGACAAAATATCCAGGCTTCATATGCCTGCCTCAATCGGTTATTGGATGTAGGCTGCCCTGAGACTGGAGTGATCCTAGTTAAGGCAGTTCTTTTCAGCTGAGGCAAGCTTTAAAGGGCTGATAAGTGAAGTCTGTCTGCTGATAGCTGGGCCACCATATCCTTCTTTGAAAGGGAATCAGGGGCAGCACACTACTGTGTCCTCCAAAGTGCTTTTTATTCAGTCCAGAACTTTATTCTAAACTTCAGACTCATATATCCAACTGCCAACTTGACACCTTCATACTTACAGATGCCCAGGACAAAATCTGAAGAACTATCCTTAGCTCATCTCGTTCTCTCACACCTTACATTGGATTTGTCAGCAAATATTGTTAGCTCTGGAGCCCTGGTGGCACAGTGGTTAAGCGATCAGCTGCTAGCCAAAAAGTAGGCAGTTCAAATCTACCAGCCGCTCCCTGGAAACCCTACTGGACAGTTCTAGTCTGTCCTGTAGGGTCATTATAAATCAGAATTGACTCGACGACAATGGGTTTGGTTTTTGGTTTGGTACTGTTGGCTCTATCCTTCAAAAAGTGTATATCTAAAATATGACCACATCTCTCCATTGTTACTGCCATCACTAAGGTCCAAGCCATCATCATCTCTATCTTGGATTACTACAACAGGTTCCTTACTGGTCTCCCAGATTTCGCCTTTGCCCTATACACTCTGTTCTCAACATAGCGGCTGAATTGATCTTTGTACATTAATTAGAGTATTCCTCCGTTTAAAAATTGTAAACAGATCTCTCAGTAAAAATCAAAATTCTTTTAATGACTTACCAAATCATACCAGATTGCTGTGCCTTCTGACTCACTCTGTTATTACTCTAATTTAATCTCCTACAACTCTTGCCTTCATCCTTTCCACTCTAACTACACTGGCCTCTTAGTTCTTTAATTAGTCACACTTTTTTTAGTGTCTCATCACTGGCTGTTCACCCTACCTAGAATTATCTAACCTCTAGCTACCTATAGCTAACCCCTCACCTCTCTAGTGTTTGCTCAAGTGTCACGTTTCCATTGATACCTTCCTTAGCCACCCTATCTAAATTTACAATGTACTACCCCCACAATGTCTCCTTTCTTTGCCCTATTTTTTCACAGTGTTCATTGTTTTCTAAAATACTATATAATTTACTTATTTATTATATTTATTTTTACTATTTGTTTCCTCTACCCTATCTCTAAGGAAGAGACATAGTACTCAGAGGGACACTGGATTTTGAAGGCAGCACTTGGGGAAATTACTCTGATTCATTTGTCGAGATAAGGGATCCTGCAGTATGTCCAGGCTTTGATGGAAGCTGCCCTGTCACTTCAGCCTTATGACCCAGCGGATGCAATGGTGCTAGACATTTTAGTAGTAGCTAAAATAACTATGTTGATTTTCTGGAATACTTCAGTAGGAAAGTCATACCACAAATTCCTAGGTTTTGGAGCAGGGTTTGGAGCAACTTCTTTGGGAGAGAATTATTAGCAGTTTTAGAAGCAACTCTAGCCACATTAAAGGACTCTGGTAAAGATCAAATGTCTGACCTCAGGCTTGAAGTAATTGTGCAACTAGAGCTGTGCATCATGAGCTGGGTAGTATCACATACTATGAGTCATAAGATTATTCAGGCACAACAGTAATCCATGGTATGGTGGAAATCAGGATAGGGCCTAAGTGAATCTAGGGTGCCTAAGAAAGTCACATGAATATGCAGTCCACAATCCCATGTCAACTACTTCTATTGGACATTTTTTTTTTTTTAATCCATCAGCTCACATTTATGGTCTCTTACAGGGTTCTCTCGGACCAAATAACAGAGAGGTAAACTCGAGTCTGGTAGTCAGATAGGTTGACTCAATATGTTGATGTGAGCTGAAAATGTACTGCTGCTGCACTATATATAGCCCAACCCAAGTGTGGTCCTAAAGGACAGTGGTAGGAGGAAATACTTCTGGTGAACAAAGTTGGGAGTAGGATCGATGGTCATTCAGTTTGTATGGAAGTAGTAAATGATTTGAATGGCTGAGTAGGACTTAGAAAGACAAAAATCAGAAGATCAAAGCACAGAAATCTAGGGTATAGTATGTCGATGAATATGAGAGAGGGCACAGAGTTTGTGGATTATTGTATGTGTCACATTAATGTCTGACAGAGAGTCTCTATCAGAGATGAGAATCTCAATCACTAGGGGGACAAGATGACATCCTGCTGATGTTAATTAGCCTGTTTCTCACCACCACAGTGTTTGTACAATGTTCCAACGAACCGGTTGTCCATGGTGGCAGGGGAGGAACTATGTATGGACCCAGCAATGTGGGTTCCCTCTCACCAAGGCAGATTAGCTATTTCAACTGCTGGATGTGCAGCCTGTTGGTGGCAACAACCAATGCGGGCTTTTAGTATGGTACCAAGTCAAATTAAAGAGCATGGGAACATTTTGAAATGAGGCAAGTTAAAATCATATTGGGCCCTTTTAACATTGGAAGAGGTAGCACTTTAACTTTACCAAAATTGACACAGGTCTGGATATAGATTTGCTTTCCTAGACATAGTGCCTCTGCCAACCTTACCATGCAGGCTATTACAAAATTCATTGGAAAGGATCTTGCACAACATTTCTTCACACTAACAGACAATTTTATGACAAACAAGGTGAGGCAATGGGTGCATTACCATTACTCTGGAATCCATTTGTCTTACTTATTAGTGCTAGCCTAATAGAATAATAAAATGACCTATTAATTTCTCACCTAAAATGACAGCTCAGGGCCAAAGCACCATGCTGATTTTGGTGCTGTCCTTAAAGATGTGTTATATGCATTAAACTAATGACCAATATGTGATTTTGTGTCCCCAATAATTATAACACCCAAATCCCATAACCAAGTAATACAAGTGCCAATATTGTTCCAGTTAATCCATTTTGAAAATTTGTCTTTTCTGTATCCACAGTTTGGTCTCTTCCAGATAGGGAGTCTTGGTTTGTAGTAGGGGAAGGCTTCCTTCAAGAGAAAGGATAAAGATTCCACTGAACTTGAAGTCAGGATTACCGCCCCATTTCTTTGGGCTCTTGCAAGTGAGCCAACAGCCAAGTAAAGGAGTTATCATAATGCCAGGGGTTACTGACACTGATCATGACAAAGCGCTAGAGTTGCTTCTATACAATGGGGAAAGGAGAGAGTATGTCTGGGACCCAGAAAATTCACTGGGTAATCTCTTGGTGCTTTAGTGCTTAGACATAAATCAGAATAGACAATTGCAGCAATCCTGTCCCACCAAGGAAAAGTCAAATAAGGGCTTTGACTCCTTGATGTGTAGGTTTGGGTCATCAATTAGGCAAGAAACTAACATCAGCTAAAATGAAGTGACTTTAACATGGATTGGTGAAGGAAGGAGATAGTAAATATCAGTTATGACTTAAGATCATTTACGTCTGATAAGAGTATACTAAACTATCCTTTTTTGAAAACTATTTGGTAGAGCTGGTAACCATCTATCAACTTAGAGACTTTGTCATGGATTATAATTAATGAAGGACACAAGCTTATCTGAGTGATACACAGAAGGACTGTACTGAACACATGGTGCAGGGTCTCACACCCTCTCTGTCTCACTTCTGATTCAAGCCGCTGATTTATCAAGCAGTGTTCTACAGACAGTGCCTCATTTCAAGCATGCGTTGTCCTATTGCTTACTGCCTGGGAGACTTCTTCAGGAGCTAGCTTAGACCTTCCATGTGTAACTCAGCAGTTCAGGAGGTTAACAACTTCTTCCTTTTTTCCCTTTAATGGATAATCCTGAAATACTTAACATAAGTCTCCTCAGATGATCCAAGTGGAATTGATCACCAGTTTTCCATGGAAGCATTCAACTTGATAACAAGTCTTTGTACTTGCTTCTCCTCTTTCTTGTTTCACTTCCCCTGATTCCTCCCTTCTAGTTTCTGAGGTCATTTACCCAATAAACTATTTGCATGAAAGCCCCTTTGATTTATGTTTTAAGGGGAACCTAGACTAAGGGCATGCACATTTTTCTATGAATAGCTTTGTTGTCATCTCCAGGGACTCCATACATACAAAGTTTACAAAGCATCAGAATAGGTGAGATCTATCGGGAGAGGGTGCAAAGATAAAAAGACAGCTGAAGACAAAACCATCAAGAAACACTACATTTTACAAAAGGATATACACTGAGGGGCCTATAGAAGAGAGAAAGGAGTCCTCACTGAATGAGACATAATCCTAGAAGTCTCACTTCCTATACGTTAAAAGCTTGAGAAGGTAGATTTTCAAATTCTGGAATCATCTCAAAATCAAAAATAAGTCAAGCACAGACATTTTCTTTTATGGTGCATCCTTTCAACCTAGAAACAGCAAGTAGATACTAAAGCAGTGATATATGGAGGTGGAGGGTATTGTATAATGGGCCATTTCAGTAGCTCTGCACTTTCTTGATCATGTTGGTAAGTTCAGGGTGGACTTCAATTTTTATTTAAACTTGTAACTCAACAATATTTCTGCGGAAATCTGGTCGGGATGAGGGGTGGGAATTGTGTAATTTCCAAAGCAAGGATTGTTGAGTATTTCAATTTTTTTTAAAAATATTTTATTTCTTTGATCTACTGTTAGGTTACTAAAGTAAAACGAAAACACAGCTAGTTTCTGTTTTCTGGGTCTTCTGTGTTAATGTAGTATCGCTTGTCTTGATTTTGCTACCTAACTACAAACGATGCTCAGTTTGGCTTGTGTCCTCTGCTTAGGAAATTTGAAGGTTGCAGAGGATGCGCCCAGGGCAGTTTATGCAGAAAGAGTGGAGTTCTTCCACTAGTATCAGATCTCTCCTGGAATTCTGGAACTTTCTGTTGCATATCCAGTCTAATCAACTGCTATACTCATACATTATCAGAGTTCCTATGATGCTTGCCATTCCAACAACTGAAATAAAGCTGCACAGATGTAAAAATTGCTAGCTCTTGGTAGGTGCACATTATAGGCATTCAGTCCATAAATGGTTGTTTGATTGAACTAAAGATATCTTTTAACATTCAGTTCAATAGCCACCGGTCAGATGTTTTCTTGAGTCTTCATAGCTACAGGCTGAGATTTGTGTCCCCATCCATGGGTTTTCTCCATGCTTCCTCACCTCCCTGAATACAGAACTTATTGCCATCTGATGTGATTATTTAGTTTTTTTGTATGTCTCTTCTAGCTAAGTGTTGGTAACATGAGGCAAGGTACATATCATGTTTAAAAAAATGCCTAGTAGTTGTACTCTATAAATGCTTGTTGGAGAAGTGTAACCCTTTCCTAAGGTGGGTATTTATAGATTTTTACATGCTATCAAGATTTGCAAATAGATACAAATTAAATAAGTTTATAAATTTACATATCAAAGCCATGTCTTCATGACCTAGAGAATTAAATAAAATTAGCCCACTAATGAATGCTTAGCATTTTGATAAAATGCAGAACTGAATGTAGACAATTATTAGAAGAGTTCACAAGATTGTTAATTTGAATGACATCAATGACCATAGAAAAGCAAAAAGGATACTTATTTTTGGATTCGAACTGCCAACCTTTTGGTTAGCAGCTGAGCTCTTAACGACTGTGCCACCAGGGCTCCATTTTTCTTTTAGTAAGCTTTATAGTCTACCTTTGAATTGCTCAGTGAATAAGGTCTTAATCTCAAATACCAAAACAAACAAAAAAAACCTCATTACTGTGGAGTCAATTCTGACTCATAGCGATCCTACAGGACAGAATAGAACTGCCCCATAAGGTTTCCAAGGAGTGGTTGGTGGATTTGAACTGCTGACCTTTTTGGTTAGCAGCCATAGCTCTTAACCACTGTGCCACCAGGACTCCAATCTTGAACAAAGGTCCATTAAAAAAAAAAAAGAAGAAGAAAGAAAAATCCTGGCTTACTAGGTGAGTCTTTAGCAACACTTCTGGATGGTATACGGCAAATATCATATAGTTGAGCCTGCAGCCACCCTGTTTTTGTTGTATACCTGAAAGACAAATGATCTATTTCAACAGAGTGACCTTGTGCCCATCCATGGAGATCAACTAACATAGAATCCATAAAGAATAACTCCAGTGATAGCGATCTTTCCTGGGAAAACATCTGCTACCAGCTGAGTGTGTTTACATTTAGGCAACACTGGCGGATGTGCCCTTAGTCAGCCCATCTGTGTGGTGTTGGGAGCTGAGGAAGCTGGAGCTAGAAGGACAATGGAGGGCGTGCTTTCTACAATATCCTGATGTTTTAGAAAATGCAAATTAATATTTCACTGAAAAAAGTTTTTTTTTTTCTTCCTGTGCTGTAATGCCTTAAAGTTAACAGATATGTACGTATTGCCTAGCATCAGCAATAAAGTTTAGATTTGGGATTGCTGTTATGAATGTAGCTGTGGTAGGATTAATATTTTTGAAGAGATAGCAATCGTTTAGTTAAAAATTCATAGACAATTTTTAGAAAATAAGTAAAATTATCAGTTTAAATATTTCTCATATTTGAAAATATTATTAACAAAATATTTTAATCTATGAGAAGAGAAAATACTGAATAAAATAACCATCAGTTTTGGTAAGTGATTGTTGGTTATATTTAGGATTGACTGGAAGGCAACTGGTTATGTACTTATCTATACTTGACATCTGGGCTCATTAAATAATCATCTGTTTGCAAACTTAGTTTCCCAGGTGATTTGTTGCCAGTAAGAAAAGGCAGCATCAAAATGTAGTGGCTAGGAGGATGGGCTATAAAGTTAGATGACTTGGGTTCAAATCCTGATTGTCTCATTTCTGAGCTGTGTGACCTAGAGTAAATCACTTAACCTCATTGTGTTTTATCTCATCTGTAAAACTGGTATATTTACCGTACCCAACTCAAAGGTATGTTATTAGGATTAAATCAGTTGATATTTATAAAGCATTTAGAATACTGTTTGGCCTAAAGACAATACAAATTTTGTCAAAATAAGACTAGTGAGATTTACATTGGGTCCATAAATTTTCTGGTTACTATGCAGGTATATTTAATCTATCTTGCACTAACAGTATAAGCCCTTGTGAATTGGGTTAGTTCGATTCAATTATTCACAGCCTAATAAAGCTTAGAAAAACTTAAAACCCATTGCCATTGAGTCAATTCCGACTCACAGCTACCCTATAAGACAGAGTAGAACTTCCCCATAAGGTTTCCAAGGAGCAGCTGGTGGATTTGAACTGCCGACATTTGGTTTGCAGCCGAGATCTTAACCACTGCGCCACCAGGGACCCTAGAAAAACTTAGAAAAATATAAATCTCAATAAACTGTCTGGAAGAAGCCCTGCCAAATCAGAATGAATCAGTCATTTTGATGCCTGTATTTTAAATTGTAGTGCATAATCTATGAAAATCTGGGAATAGTGTAATTTATATTTATATTATAAACTATGTAGTACATTATAGAGGAGCACTGGTGGCACCGTGGCTGCCAACTGAAAGGTCAGCGTTTTGAACCCACCAGCTGCCACATGGGAGAAAGATGTGTCAGCCTGCTTCCACAAATATTCACAGCCTCCGAAACTCTATGGCGCAGTTCTACTCTGTCTATAGGGTTGCTAACAGTAGGAATTGACTCAACGGCAATGAGTTTGGTTTTTTTTTGGAGAGTACATTATAGATATGCAGATTTTAATTCTGTGGAGAGGTTGTTTTAAAAAAAAGTTTATTCTGGCATTTCTTAAAATATGTTCCTTATATATTGACGGTGAAATAATCTAATACATTTGAGAAGTCTTGATGAGAAAATTTAAATTGTTTTCTTTATTGCCAGACCTCTCAGAGTTTTCTGTACGCTATAATGCCTTGTGAATCCTGAGAGTGTTATGGAATATGTCAGCACAAGTCATTCATTTGCAAAGCACCTTGAACAACAGTGTTTCTCAGAACACATTTTGAAAAGGATTTTACTGTAATATAAAATAATAAGATTAAGAGAACAATTTTAGCAGATCTAGCTACATATCAAGCAAGAATATCCTTTGATCTATTTAAAAATAATCAACATTTTAAATAATAATTGAAATTAGGAGCAAAGCTTTTTTTTTTTAACCTTTGTCTTTTAGAAAACTGATTCAAAGTCAACAAAACTCATACCAAAGGCCAGAAAGCTCTTCCCTAAATCGAAAAGTGGTAGCTCTGCATGATGAGGTCTGATTATATCCCAGTAACGGGTAGAAATGACTCATCATATAGGGTTCTTTGAAAGTAAAAGGATCTTTGAAAATAAAATGCAAATATGAAAGTCTATATTCATTAACCAGTGTTAATGGCTCATTCTAGGTCTCCAGAAAATGTTTAAAAATCGAACAATGCTAAAAGTGACCTCATGAAAATTACTGCTAAACATTTCTACAGTGAACAGTGCAGGGTCTAAAAACAGAAACTTGCCAGTTATAGAAAGTCATGGCAACAGACTGAAACATGCAGTTTTTCAGAATCATCTCCTGGAAGGCAAACTGCAAATAGTAGCAAGTGGAGCAAACAGCAGTGGAAATCACAAGTCAAAGGGCAGCTGTGGGAGTGTGCATTGTCTAAGGAATTGTCGGCCTCTCAGCTTCACTCTCAGCCGTGAAGCTGGAGTGACCCACGGACAGCAGCCAGTAGGAATATCAATTGGATATAAATGACCACAATGTCTGTACCACTCCATCCCCTCAACCACAGAATGCAACACTCACAAAGTTGTTAAAGACTCCCTGATGTTCATGGGTCTTTCAATATTGTTCACATTTCCATGTACACACTTTAAAAGAAACTGTTTGCTGAGGTATGGAGGGAATGAGGGTAGGGGAAGACATAAGCATTAGCAAAACTTGCACCTGGTATTTACACATAAAGTGGAATCGTAGGCTTGGATAGAAGAGATAAAAGAAAAATTGCAAAAAAAAGGGATTTAATTTATTTTACTCTTTTACAAATGATAAAACAATAATAACCAATTGCTGTACACAAACAATAGGGTAACAGTGTTGAACAGAATGAACCTGACAGAATAAACCTCATCTTTCAACTCCACAAATTGTATAAGAAATACTCAGTAGCAGTTCTCCTGTGCAGCAAGCTATATCTGTAAACTTTTTTTTTCCTGCTATATACATTTGAAGCACTTGTGCTTTTGCCTACACAAAGAAACAGTAGTTATTAAAAAGTGCTACTTAAGTGAGAGACACAAGGAGGCCTAAAGTCACAATCTGAAGAAAACTGCAATTCAAATACATTACCAGCTTCAAGACATTTTTTTTTTTTTTGTAAAGTTTTGGATATACTAGACCCTTATTGTAACTCTAGCTATGAACAACATAGAATTCAATTATAAAGGAGATCCCTTTTAAAGCAGTTTAGTGTCTAAAGGCTCAAAAGAACTTCTTTACTCTAAAATGGGATTATCTCCAGAGTGATATCACAGTGCAGACCCTGAAGATGTTAGTATAACAGTGTATATTACAGACCCTGTGTGTATACACACAGATACACATATATAGCATTGTGTATATGCATCACACATGTCTATTTGTACTATATAGATATATCTATAGCACATATATAATAAAATATCTATTTCTAAGTGGGCTTTATTTGGACTTTCTTCAAATACGAACAATAATCCTCACTCAACTTTTAAAATATTGGTATATGGATAATGGTTGATAGGGAAACTTTCAAACTTGCAGAGATAACAACTAACTATACATAACTCTTCCCACAACCCTTCCACAATTATAATACTCTGTACAATAACCACATGAAAACAACTTCTTTATGAACCAAATACCACATAATATGCATTATGACTAACTGACTCAATCAGAAATAAATTACTTTGTTCAGCCTTTTTTCCTGTGTAGCTGAATAACTAGCTGGTATGTACACTACCCATAGCACTATTTAAATAGATTGCTTCTGTAAGCATATATGTAGAATTTGCATGAGTAATCAATACACAATTTATATGATACACAATATATGAAGACAGTTGAATGCCCAGCACCTTCTTTTAGATAGAAAAACTTCCACAGAAATTTCATCAGTCCTGTGGGCTGAATCATTAGATTTGCCCATAAAACATGCTACTGATTTATTTTTTTATTTGAGCAATTTAATATTAGTTATAGAACAGGCCAGATAATATTGATGAAAATGTTTCCATGGCCTATTTATGTCAACAGCACAGTAACAACGCGTTTTCTAACATATAGGAATATTTTCACAATCAGCTGCCTGAGCATTGCCAGGTATAGGGTTAAATCATGAAAAAAATAAAATAAAGCTATGAGCATATAATATTGTCCAAAGGGGGGGAAAACCCCAGATATTTCAAGTATGTATTTATGATTTGATTTTGTCATGGTCCCTTATGCGCCCTTATGGGTTAAAACGCAATTATTTTTCTTAATTTTGCTGGTAGCCTTCAGTGACCTCCTTGCCCTGTCCCCGTAAGAAGGCCACAGCAGATAATCAAGGGGGAGGGCAGATGGAAAGGTATACAATAGGGAATGAAATGGTCTTGTACAGTTTGTCTTCTCTGAACACTAAATGCCTTTAATTGAATTCATTCTAGAGTATTGAAAGTTCCCTGAGATGAACAAAAGTAGTCTCAGTCGATACTGAAGCCCTTTTTTTTATGCTGGACACTTTCACAACTGGGCAACGTATTTAGAGAACACAAAGCATAGGGTAACAAAGCAATGTGAAGAAGCTAAAAAGGCACTACTCAATGCATCTATGAGATAGATAAACATCAATGCACAGAACAGTGGATGCATGGCATGCTTTTGCTGTGGCCTTTAAAATTGTTTAAATATATTTGTTGAGAAAGCAGTAAAAATGACCAGGTACCTGGCTGTGGCTTTTTAAGACATATCTTGAATGAGTGCTCAGATGGATTTTACCCATGAGAATTTACTTGTGACTTTTAGACTCCCATTGAATTCAAATTAAGGGCTATTTGATCCACTTATCATCTGCAAATAGTCCAAATCATGGTTCTCGAAATCACCTACTTTTGATTTAGTATGTAAATGGGACTTCTTAATTTACATTCAAAACATGTACCGAATTCTTTCAAAAATTCCAATAGATAAATGCTTTAATCATAAAAGTACATCAATGTTCTACCCATTTTTAGCTATGCCTTGTTTTTATGCATTGCATTTTTCTCTAAGAGACACAAGAATTCTCAGAAAATATAATCTTCTGTATCCTAAGGCTCTGCTATATTTTAAAAAATAATACTACATATTAAAATTATTGAAAACTGTACTACTATGAATATCCTTTTCCATACGTATGTAAATATACCATGCTATTTCTTCTTTTCTCGGGCTGCCTTCCCTAAAAACAAATAGATTCCCCATGCTATTTCTTCTTTTCTCAGACTGCTTTCTCTAAGAAACAAGAAGTTAAGTCATATAAGTTGTTTCACACCAGGAGTAGAAGTGGGAATGCAGTGCTTCTGCTTTTCTATTTCTAAAGAAACAATTTGTTATCACAATTACCTACCGGTATAGGATAAGTTACTAGTACTGTCATATTGGTCAAAACTGTTATATATTAGCATTTAAAAAACCCACTTTATCTTAGTAATAATTTAATCTTTTTAAAAAACACATTAATATGATACTGTGAGTAAATTTAACTACAGAAAAAATACTGGAAAAGTTAATTCTTTTGAAGTGCAAAATATTGACACATAATTTCCTTTTAAACCTCTTAACATTTATCACCTCTGCTATGGAACCAACACTGTACTGATCATATTGTTTCTGTACTAAGAAATTTAACAATGGTATAAAGAGCATGCAGATCTTTCCATTTGAATAATAAGGGCAATATTAAAGAACTGGAAATCATATTTCAGCTCTCCCAATCAAACATTTATTCTATAGGACAAAGAGATTTCACAAAATCATAAGGAAATGTAAAAGATGTGGAAGTCTTCATTCAAATAAAAACAAAATTTGCATTAGCAAAATTAAAATATTTAGAGACCACTTTCACATTAGTAGCATAATATATTAATATGTTAATAATATATTATTTTCATGAACGGCAAAAGGTTTGTTGTGTAGAAACATCAGTATAATCTTTGGTACCAAAAGTACATTTTTTCTGCTAATTTTACTGTCTCAGCATGGAACATTTTTAGAATACTACTAAGTGGTACAGTTTAGCTGGTACCTTCTACACCATCAAAAAAAAAAAAAAATCTGGAAGTTTAGAGTTGTGCAAATAAAACTTTGTAAAAAAAAGTCTTTGTGTGATTGTTCTTTAAAAAAAAATAAGAGCTTTAAAAATGATTAAGGTTATTTTTCTCATTCATATTTATCTGAGAAATAAATTTTAAGCACCCTAATACCCAAACCAAAAGAGAAACCAGAAGACAAACAAAAATAGAAACAAAAACATAAAATTCATAATTAGACTCAGAGTCCTGACAGAAGGCATTTACTTGAGTTGTTTGATCTTATGGATTTCACTGCTCAAACTGTTTCCATCATGATTTCTGCTGACGAGGATGGTTCGATTTCCCCACTGGCTGAGTTGTGTTCCTGGGTTCCTCTTCTAATGTGCTTGGCTTTGCAGTGACAGCCCAACAGTGATGAACATATTTGCTTTACCAAACGATGACTGCATTGCCGGATCTTGTAAACACTTCTGATTATACATTCAAGCTGTGTTCTTAGTGGAAGTGGCACTTACTAGGACCCTTGAAGTCAAAATATTTAATTTTTTAGAGCACTTTGCAGGTATTTCATCAGCTGGTAAGGGATTTCTCATAAACGTTTTACATCAACCTTAGAGTTGCTTGGTGGATGCTGAAACCCAGTCTTGGTTTGGATCCTGTTTTCAAATTTTAGGAAGCATCTTCAGAAAAGAAGTGCATATTCAGTTTTGTTTGTCTGTTTGTCAGTGTGCTTTATTGCTTTACACACTTTCCTGTAGTCAGTTTTAGAGCTCCTCTATTATGTAGCACATTTAATGTTTTGAATTCTAATGGCATTCTGTGAGGACTTGCGTTGGAAAAGTACCTATATTTTAAATCGTCATAGTAATGATATTTGACGGCTTTTCCATTCAAATCCTTAGGGAATGGCCAGAATCCATACAGGTGAATTTCATCACAGAATCTTGTGGCAAGTGTGTACATGAGGAGACCTGTGCTTGGCCTTTTGATGGGAACTTTGTTTGTCAGCCAGTAACTGAAAAAAAATAAAAGAGACTAATTTAGAGAAGCATAAAACATATCCTACAGCAAATCTATAAAATTATATTATGTAGAATTAAAGTAAGTAACATTAAAAAGAATACCTGAAGAATTAATATATTTCTTAAACATTTAGAAAATTTGATTCTTTTATTTGTCTTTATCCTTTATTTTCTAGATTTTTCTTGGGGTATCCAGAGGACCTGGACTGTAGGTAATGTGAGCAGTGGAATCTCACAATCAGAACAAATTTTTAGCAAACATTTATATAATACATAGAGTAGAATCTTCTCAGAAAGGGCTAAATATGACTGCAAAAGGCATAGTACAAGGTTGGAGACTGAGTAACCCTTGTAGAAAAAATAAATTTGAAAAAATGCCTACAGGTTTTCAAAATGTCTGATGTTTCAATTAAAAATTCAAACAAGTAAATGCCTTGCAACTTGTTTAACCAACTTACTCAGTTTCAGTTACCCAGGTCCCATTTTACTAAAACAAATTAAAAACACTGTCTCAATCCATATAAGAACAACAATAGACAAAATATAGCCATAAAATAATTGCTAAATAGTTCACCACTTGCGCAGTTTAAAATTTTGTTGAACAGGTAAAATATATTCAATACTGACAAGAGTTTTATATTATTCATTTTAAAGGCAATAAAACACTCCAAAATGTTCAGGTCCATCATTGTTGACAAACTTTGCATGAAAAGACATGCAAACTCACAAGTTAATCACCATTTCTGAAGGGAAAGGGGTTTCCAATCCTTCTGCGCATATTCATTTCCTTCATGACAATTATCTATGTGGTACCGGTACCAACCAAAAGAAGGGTGTGGTTTTTCTCCTACTTTCAAAGTTGTCCATTTATAAATAGATGAAACTTTAAAAATTGTTTCATCTTTGCTTTTACTATTATTGGGGGAAATGTATGCACTGCCATCCAAATGTAAGGAGAAGGTTATATTTTTAAAAAATCTGCCCTTTACTGTCTTTAATGCACTTGCTTCAGTATTATAAATTATTTTTCCCTCCTTTTTTTTAAGCTTCTATGTAGTTTTCCAGTCAAGATCAAATATGTGCATTGGACGTGAAAAAAAAAAACAACTGTTTTTTTACTTTATTTGTTTAAAGAATTGTTGGACTTTCAAACTTCACTACAAATATCAAAAATGGGAAATATTCTGAGCATTTATTTCTAGTTTTTTCCTTCTCCCCTCTTCTCCCAACCAGAGTTGCTTTTCACATTTTGTATTTTTCTCGTTTTGTGCAGGGCATGTGTAAATGTTTCAGGCAATGTAAAATGCTTTATACACCTGTTGTTACCACAATTGTTTTGTGAAATCCTATTCTGAATAAAGAAAAATTTTCAGAGGAGAGCATTTTATAATTTGTTCACAACTCAAAGGTAGCTGAATTCGCAAAAACCATAGACCACATAGTGTTAAGATTTTGAAGAAACCAGAGACATTAACCCTATGCAACGAGCAAACTTAAGCTAGTTAGAAGGCCTTGAAGACATTGTGATACAACCTGAAGTGCTCTCGGCTCTAAGAAGCAGGTGTTGTTAAAATGGAATGATTATTATGGGAAAGTTTTGTGGGTGTGGTCTCTGTGTGGCTACAAATGTTAGTTTTATTAAGTTGGTTAATTTAAAAAGTTACTTATTTATATATATATGTACGTATATATATATATATACTTGTAAGCAGATGAAGCAAGTTCAAACTCAATCAAGAAAGAAATGATTACTTCCACCAGAGAAGTTCAATGATTGGGAATAGTTTGGTAGTATTAAGTTTATGCTGAATTATCTTATTTCTAAAGTGAGGAAAACAAGTAGGAAATAATATACCGCTGTATATTTTTATAAGACTCCAAGGTCACATTATATGTGGCTCCAAGATCACATTGAAAGTAAATTGCTTTCCATTTCCTAACTCTGGAGAGGTTTCCTGGAAACTAACTTAACCAACTTAACCATGGTTGGTCATAAACAAACTACCAAAAGCAACCTTTATATGCAGTACCAAAAAGCAGCTGTAACATTAGAAGGAAATACTGAAGGTGAAATTATTAACTTTAAATGTTTCAAAAACTATCAAAGATATATAATCAGCCAACATTTGTTGACCCAGAGTATGATACGATATACCACAAACAGAAAATAAATGAGTTTGTGTTCTCTCCCTCAAGTAGCTGGCATCTAAACACAGAGCCAGGGAAATGAACATTATAGCAACATCAGCACATCCAGAAAAAAATAAACAAAATAAGAATGTAAATCCTGAGAATATTCTCAACTTTGTTGTGTGACTGTGGTGAGGAGTTTATGGAGGAAATTGTGAAGTTTTTTTTTTTTATTGTACGTTAGGTGAAGGTCTACAGAACAAATAGTTTCTCATTAAACAGTCAGTACACATATTGTTTTATGACATTGGTTAACAACCCCACGACATGTTAACCCTCTCCCTTCTCGACCTTTTTTTTTTTTTGGTGAAAATATACATAGCCCAAGATATACCATTTCAAAAATTTCTACATGCACAGTTCAGTGACAT
>NW_004443968.1:17207975-17209147 GCF_000243295.1 Trichechus manatus latirostris
GGGAGAGCAATTAGAGTCACATAACAATGTATGTATAAATTTTTGCTTAGGAAAAATTAAAAAAAAAAAGAATTATCTTAGGTGAAGGAAAGGACGACACACACTACATGGGAAGTCAGCACAACTGGACTAAACCAAAAGCTAAGAAGTTTCCTGAATACAACAAAACACTTTGAGGGACAGAGTAGCAGGGGCGGCAGTCTGGGCACCATGGTTTCAGGAGACATCTAGGACAATTGGCATAACAAATTTCATTAAGTAAATGTTCTGCATCCCACTTTGGTGAGTGGTGTCTGGGGTTCTAAAAGCTAGCAAGTGGCCATGTAAGATGCATCAATTGGTCCCAACCCACCTGGAGCAAAGGAGAATGAACAACACTAAAGCCACAAGGAAAATATTAGCCCAAGAGACAGAAGGGGCCACATAAACCAGAGACTTCATCAGCCTGAGACTAGAAGAACTAGATGGCGCCCAGTTACCACCAACGACCACCCTGACAGAGAACACAACAGAGTCCCTGACGGAGCAGGAGAAAAGTAGGGGGCAAAACTCAAATTCTAGTATGAAGACCAGACTTAATCGTTTGACTGAGACTGGAGGGACCCCAGAAGACATGGCCCCTGGACTCTCTGTCAGCCCAGAACTAAAACCATTCCAGAGGCCAACTCTTCAGACCAAGATTAGACTGGACTATGAGACATAAAATGATACTCATGAAGAGTGTGTTTCTTAGCTCAAGTAGATACATGATACTAAATGGGCAGCTCCTGACCAGAGGCAAGATGAGAAGGCAGAGAGGGTCAGGAGCTGTCTGAATGGACACAGGGAATCAGGGGTGGAAAGGAGGAGTGTGCTGTCACAGTATAGGGAGAGCAACTAGGTTCACATAACAATGTGTGTATAAATTTTTGTATGAGAAACTAACTTGAATTGTAAACTTTCACTTAAAGAATAATAATAAAAAAAAGAAAGTAGCACCGGGAGCAGGACATGTCTTTTGGACATAGAGTTCCTGAACTGAAAAGCTCCTATACCAGGGAAAAACTGATGAGAAGGACCTTTCCTCAGAGTCTACAGAGAGAGGAAGCATTCCCTGGAGATGTTAACCTGAATTTGGGCTTCTAGCCTCCTAGACTATGAGAGAATAAATTTCTCTTTATTAAAGCCTATAT
>NW_004443968.1:17209247-17212226 GCF_000243295.1 Trichechus manatus latirostris
AGTTCAGTGACATCGATTACGTTCTTCCAGTTGTGCTGCTATTCTCACTTTAGATGAAGGTTTACAGAACAAAATAGTTTCTTATTAAACAGTTAGTACACATGTTGCCCTATGACAATGGTTAACAACCCCACTACATGTCAACACTGTCCTTACTCAACCTTGGGTTCCCTATTACCAGCTTTCCTTTCCCTGAAGGTTTTTAAGAAGAAGGATATAACTGGGATATCAATTAATTGACTAATATTAACTAAAATTATGTTTTAAAAATTGAAACTATGATCTTAAAGCATTCTATTTGAAAACATGAGTAGAGAGGCCTTAGAAATGATTGTGGTCTTGGCCCAAATAAATTAATCTATGCAAAAAAAAATACTAGTATCAACTAACTTTGGTTTAGCAAAGCTAACAGAGGAAATTATGTTTTGTGATGTTTGGCCTGCTACAATTCAAATAATTTCAAAGAAAATAAACTACTTATTTGTAAAAATGGAAACCCTGGTGGTGTAGTGGTTAAGAGCTATGGCTGCTAACCAAAAAGTTGGCAGTTTGCATCCACCAGGCAGTCCTTGGAAACTGGGGGGCAGTTTTACTTTGTCCTATATGGTCGCTATAAGTTGGAATCTACTCGACAGCAACAGGTTTGTTTTTTATTTTTTTATTTGTAAGAATATTTTTGGAGAAACAACACAAAAATACTGTTTTCCTGTTGATTCCTTAAAAAAATAAAATAAAATAAAATAAACAACAAAAAAAAAGACCTTAATAAATGGCAACCATCCACAAATGTGGCAGCTAAACAGAAACAAAATCTTAAAGCTGGTTAAAGACTAAGGCTGCAAGTAATAAGTAGTAACATTCTGTGAAATTAAAACACACACACACACACAGAAGCTGATCAGTCAGTAAAAGTTTATAACGTGCTTATTATAAATCTAATGCCATGCTTGGTATTGTATAAGCCAATCTAAATTATCAACATCTATTATTTGCCCACAAAAACATTCTTTCACATGTGAAACAGGTAAGAATGGATGTTCTTTTTGATTCCATTAGCATTATCAGTTAGATGATATCTGTCAATTTAACAAGAGTATACTATTAAAATCTATACCTGAAAGTATCCATTTATATACAAACTGATATCTAAAAGCTACAAATTTTTTGAGAAGGTTATCAAAAATATATAATTAATTTAAGTTTTTAACATAGCTAGGAAAAAATTAATTGAAAAGAGTGCACTAATGAAATAATGAAATATATATACTTTAAGGTGTTCCAAGGAGCCCTGGTGGTGTAGTGGTTAAGAGCTTGGCTGCTTACCAAAAGGTTGGCAGTTCGAATCCACCAGCTGCTCCTTGGAACCCTACGGGGCATTTCTACTCTGTCTTATAGGGTCGCTATGAGTCAGAACCGACTCGATGGCACCTAACAACAACAACAAGGTGTTCCAAATTTTTATCTTAATTTTAAATCTCTTATAGTTATTTTTCTTCCCCAGTTGCCATTGAATTGATTCCAACTCATGGCGAGCCCCATGTGTGTCAGAGTAGAACTGTGCTCCGTAGGGTTTTCAATGGCTGTAATCTTATGGAAGTAGATCACCAGGCCTTTCTTTTGCGGCATCTCTGGATGGACTGGAACCTCCAACCTTTCAGTTAGCAGCCAAGTGCATTAGCCATTTGTACCACACAGAGACTCCCTGTTATAATATGGTTTTAAAGTTTAGCAGTGTTTTCAAATCAGCGAATGATCTCCCTTCCATATATGCATTTCTTTTTATGTCAATGGATTTTTTAAATTATAAAATCAATGCATGCTCCCTGTAGAAAATTTGAAGAGAAAAGAAACGAATGATGAACAAAAATAGTAACTATAATCCAACCACAAAAAGATAGTTACTGTTATAGCTTCATGCTCCCTTTTTTTAATCTGGGAGATTGGTGTCTTAATATATAGTACAATAATTCATAGACAAAAACATGTTTTTTATCAGCTAGTCTAAGTTTTATTTCTTATATTTTTGATTTGCTTCTGCCTACCTGCCTTCCTGTTTCCCTCCCTCTTGCCTTTTCTTCTTTTCCTCCGTTTTTTTTTTTTTTCCATGAGCTCCTTGGAAGCAGGGACAACTCCTGACTTATTTATTTCCAGAGCCCCAGCCCCCAGTTCCTGATCAACCACTGCTTGCTATCATCTGCAGCCTCAATGAATGCATCTGATCCTGTAAATGGTAGAGGCAGGTCAAAGCAAAGGCTTGTTGCTTCCACCCTTGGTACATTGCCTCCACCCCCTTCTGTTACCCTGCATTGCTGGTCTTGGACGCTGGCAACCAGAGGTCAGAGGTACTGGCTAACCTCAGCTGGAACTTTCCACCAGGAAGCCTGGGTTTGCTCTGTGTTTTTCAAGGTGCTGGCACCCAGGGCCTGGCACTCAGGGAACACTCAGTAAACCACACCTGCAGCCATCCTTGACTGATGGCAGTGTTTTGTCTGCCTCTCCCTACACACACAGTACTGGGTTTTTTTTTTTTCCCCCTAAATTTTATTTATTTTGTTGTTGTTGAGAATATACACAGCAAAACAAACACCAATGCAACAGTTTCTACATGTACAATTTAGTGACATTGATTACATTCTTCAAGTTGTGTGACCATTCTCACTCCCCTTTTCAGAATTGTTCCTCCCTTGTTAACATAAACTCATTGCCCTCCTAAGATTCCTATCTAATCTTTCAAGTTGCTGTTGTCATTTTGATCTCATATAGATAGTTCTTAAAAGAGCACAGGCAGGCCTTTTTTACTAGTTAAGTTAAAGTATTGTTCAATTTTAACACCTGGAGTAAAAGAGAAAGAAGAACACCAAAGACACAAGGGAAGTATTAGCCCAAGAGATAGAAAGGGCCACATAAACCAGAGACTTCATCAGCCTGAGACCAGAAGAACTAGATGGTGCCCAGCTACCACCAATGAATGTCCTGACA
>NW_004443968.1:17212485-17246345 GCF_000243295.1 Trichechus manatus latirostris
GGAATATTTTTCCTTCCTTTTTAATATTATAATGCTTTGCCCTGTTGCAGGAAACAAAGTCACCCTGGATTTTGTGTGTAAATTGAACATGTATAACTTTTTATAGATGTATAACATGGAAGCTCTGTTCTTACGAAGCAAGATGTCTTATCTACTGTACTCTCAACAGGAACCCTGGTGGCACAGTGGTTAAGAGTTCAGCTACTAACCAAAATGTTGGCAGTTCAAATCCACCAGCTGCTCCGTGGAAACTCAATGAGGCAGTTCTACTCTGTCCTATAGGGTCACTATGAGTTGGAATCAATTCAAAGGCAACAGGTTTTATATCCTCAAAATATTGTCTCATTTCTTACCTCAAACTCAACATCAGTAATGCCTTTACTCACAAAATCAGTGGTTCTGAAGTAGATAGAAGGTAAACAGAACACATATTTGTAGTCAGAGGACATGGTTTGAATCTCAGATGTAATACTAGCTGTAAGCCCTTGGGAAAACTACTTCAATTCCTTGGACCTTGGTTAATAACACTTAACATCCAAGACGTTGTGATAGTATAAAAGAGCTACTAAGTGTGAAAGAACACGACACAAGTTTTGACACATACTAAGGAGTTTTAGTTAAATCACAACATATAAACTTATTCAATCTCACTATCAAATCCTACTTCTCTGTTGGAAATTTCTGTGACCATACATTGGCTGCACTATTGTGGTCATCTCATTTAACCACTACAAATATGTTTCCTTAGTTGAGAGACAAAAAAGTTTCATTCTATGACTTTGAGGTTTCCTCTATCTACAAAATTCTATTTCTGCTTCAAATTTTCCCTCTCCATGAAAGTGCACACTCCTTGGGGAAAGAAACTGTGATACACTCTTACTCTTGCATTGCTTCCTCCTCCCCATTCCATCCCTTCATTTTCTTCCAGGTTTCAATATATTACAAAGCAAAGACAGTACTTAATAAAGGTCTTGATTTGAAAGTCAGCAATCTTTTAGATTTTATCTCATAATAAAATCAGACAATAATCATCCAAGGAGACAAAATTCCTGATTATCTCAAGCAACCAAAGTTTTAGAAAAGCAAACAATATCATATTACACTGATGAAAGCACTACTTTTATATCTGACTCAAGCATATGATCAAGTTTTATACACTTGACACTCAACGTATTGACAACCAAGGAATATTAATTTCTTCTCTAAAACTCAGACATGACAATTTCTAGACTTATTTGAATGTAGAGGATGGAATCCCACTGTGCCAGGAGTTGTACTTTAATGTTACAGTATATGCCAAGCTTCCATTCATGAGCCCTAAAATTCTTTTATCTGGGATGTTAGATGAGGTAGTGTGACAGTTAAGATTATGTGTCAGCTTGGCTGGGCCGTGATTTTCAGTGTTTACATGTGATCACCCCCATGATGGGATCCGCTGTGAGTGGTCAATCACTTGAAAGGGAGTTTCCTTGGGTGTGTGGCCTGCATCTGAATATAAGTGGATATTCTGGCTTTCGCCCTCTCTGGATCCTGCAGCTGCTTCTTGTTCATCTGATCTCCAGTTCTTGGGAATTGAGCTAGCAGCTTACTTGCCAATCTTGGGATTCCTCGATCTTCACAGCCTGTAAGCAAGGGCCCTGCTCTCCGACCTACCCATCTTGCGTTCACCAGCCCCTGCAGCTACGTGAATAAGAATCCTCTATCTTGAAACATGGACTTGGGACGTTCCAGCCTCTACAATCGTGTGAGCCATTTCCTTGATATAAATCTCTCTATATATATTTATACACTTTACTGGTTTTGCTTCCCTAGAGAACCCAGCCTAAGACAAGTAGACCACTGTACTCTAAGTGTACCATTGTACTCTTAGTTCAGAGGTTGTTATTGTTAGCTGCTGTCAAGTCAATTCTGACTCATGACAACCCTATGTGTGCAGAGTAGAACTGCTCCCCCTTCATTTTGTAGTTCAATGCTTAGTCCTCTATTTCTTCTCTCATGTTTATCTTCCCACAACTGAGCTTGTGCTGGTTCCATGAGAGTACTTTGTCAAGGGTAAATAATGTGACTTCTGATTCTAATAGTAAGTTGAGATACTGTAAAAGAAATAACCCTCTACAATTCATCTCTTCAGGGTATGTCTGCATCCACCCACTATTACATCCCACCCTCAGAAAGCTCACAAAAACCATTCATGATGATGCTATTCTTCCCATCAAAACTGGTAGCAGGGAGAAAAATAAGTAAAATTTTCAGAGATTCCCTCCTCCATATTTGTCAATATATTTGTTCCTTCATAGGAGGAGTGTATGTGTTTGTGCTATATCATATACAACTTACAAGAGTCATCCTGGGCATATTGGAATGGAATTTTTATATTTTTCTTCTCCAAGCTGTTGAAATAGTCCTTTTATCGAAACCCCAGCCTGCAGTATGTTACAAAACCTGATCTTATTCTTTAAAGTGCATAAAACTTAATTAAAAAAATTATTTGGGTAAAGTTCATGATACCTTTTGAAACAAAGAAATACCTTGTGTTGCCACAAAAGCAGTGTTGGCAATAATTTCCTTAAAGAAAAATAAACTTTCAGCACTGTATTCACTGAGAATAATTCATTCCACCATTTCTGAAGGGAAGAATGTTATATTATTCCAGAGAGGTAACAGGAAGTGGTCTTAAATCTACTTCTAATTTGAAGAGACAAACGGACAGAAAGCCATGTTCATTGTTACTTGGCAAGCTAAGAGTAGATCCAGGGGAAAAAATTAAGCAATTTATAAGAAATAGTAATAATAATAATTTATCGAGTATTTATAGTGGATTAGAGGCTGTGTTGAAAACTCTACATGCGTTATTATTATTATTATTTCATTTAAATCTTACCACAAACCTATGAGGTACATGTCTTCTCACAGATGAGGACATCAAGGCTTGGGAAGGTTAAATAACCAGTTCAAGGTCATGGAGATTGTGACAGGACCAGGATTTAAGACCATGTCTGTCTGGCTCTAGTGATTTCAATTTTAACTAACAACGAATTGGATTATTTAGCTTCTAAAGAGCATTTGGTTTGGAATGGCAAGTCCACGGGATCATTTTCAGCATAGAGGTCATGAGGGGAACTACAGATCTGTATGGAGTTTTGTTGATTAGCGATTCATTCTCAACATTGCTGTTTTATTCAGGCAACTGTTTTTTTTTTTTTTTTTTGGCAAAGTAAATAATCACTGCCCAGTGTAAAGGACTCAGTTTTACCATTTACACTCTCAAAAGTGTTGGATGTCAGAAAATGACTTTGTGGTTTCAATACGTAGCTTACTTATTAACCACATTGCAAATGCCAAAGACAGTGACTTAGTATCAAAGTGTAGGGCTTTCCATGCAGATGTGAATAAAATGTCATTAAAATGAAAGCAGAAATTTGTAACCTCAAGAGGTCAATCTGTCAATATTTTATTTTTTCTACGTGCCCTTTGTATGCAGAGTACTGGGTAAAGCAAGTGATGAAAGAGAAATAAAAATTCTGTCTGCATATATAATATACATTAAAAAAATTTTGTTTTTTTAATCAAATGTCATAAAAATTCATCTGAGGCATTGAAGACTCATGGCATGTGCAAAGCAGTAGGAATGCTACTTTAGTCCCAATAATCTCTATATTTTGTTTGTGTGTATGTTATTTGTTGATTACTGCAGGGACCAGACTTTGACCTTAGCTCTGAATTTCAGCCTTTTTTTTTAATCTGGCCATATACGTAGTCAGGTTGAGTGGAGAAACTTGGTTAAGAAATTCTAGATCTAATCTATACTATACTTGTTTTTCCAAGTGTCTCACATTTTATTAGTGAATATATACCTTCATTATTATGTTATTAATTCCACTTCATACAGTTTAAAACTACTTTCATATGTTCCTTGTAAAATCCTGTGATATATGCTACTGTACATGTTACCCCTATTTCATAAGGGGTGAAATTATAGCCCAGGAAGTAAAATAGCTTGTCCAAGTTTGCTCAGTCTGTGAGCTGTACATTGGTGTGCTCGTCAATGTTTAAACAACAGGCATTGGATTGGGGAGAGAGGCTGATTTGTATCATTTGTCAATTTCTGTGGTGTAAATATTCCCATCACGGTTGATTTCAAGCTACGAACCTGACATCACTGAAAACTGAATTGGTAAGCCATGGGCCAATCAGTTCTTGCAAAATAGTACAAACCAGCTCCAGTACACCACTAGATGTAGAAAAGAAAGAGAACATACCTCCTGACCTGTAGCCCCCTAAGTTTTGTACAAGGAAATTCAATATCAAAGAATCTTCCTTAGAAAAATTCATAGATATTGGTTGTTCACTTATACCCATTTGTAAAGAGAAAAGATGGGGTTTACCTTTCGTCTTTGAAAAGACAGCTTCACTACACACTTACAGGAAAGTTCAACATTATTATCTAATGAAAATAGAGAACAGATAAACAATGCTTCTATTTTTATGTCTTATGATACCAATATAGTGCTGAACAGACACATGGTAGCTATTTAATGACTGCTTATTTAATTTATTCTTGCTGGTATTTTAGAGATTTGTAGTGTTAATACAATGGAGAAATCTCTGAGTGACAATATTCGATAGTGGGAAAAGCACTGGAAAAGATGCAGTCTTGCTTTAACTTTGTGATCTTGGGAAAATCATTTAAACATTTTCAGTCTCAGTTTACTCACTGATGAAATCAGATCCTTTATATGATTTCTTTTACACCTAAAACTCTCATTTGTAAAAGGTCACAAGTAATTTGAATTCTGATTGAGGAATATGAGGCACATCCAGCTGTAACATTAATCTAATCTTCAGTTTTTGCTTGTATTTACTATCTACTCCAACTTTTATAATATATGATCTGACATGGCATGTAGCATTTCTCTTCAGCCACATTATAGAACTGTTTATTAAAATCACCCCTGCTGAAAAACTTGCAACATCATTTCCGGTTCCCTGTAATTCTTGTAACTAGCAGTTACAACAAAATCTTCACTACTTAAAATTTAATAATACATTGATTTGTGATTATCTAAAAATTACAAAATAATCCATAAAAATTTCTGAGATAAACTAATGAAAGGGAATGCTTACAGGAAAATGGAATCTGGCTGAGCAGTGAGAGAAACTAAACAAAATAAACACAGGGAATCTTCCAGATTTTATTCATCTTGTTAGAAATCTGAATGGAATTAAAATGGCTCTTTCTAAAACCACATGGATGATTCATATTATCATAGGTTAGCCAGATTTCGGTTAGGGAGAATTTAAAAAGTAATTGTATTGTCACAAATAGATGGATTTCAATTTTATTTTTAAAAATATCTTTTGGGACTTCCTCAAAGATAATTCTTGAAAATTTGAATTAATGTATTGATGTCATGGCAAAACAATGATGTAGGTGGCATAGTATGGGTTTTAATGACCTTCTCTTTAAACCCAAATAAATTCTGAAAGACAATCGAAACTGATAATTTAAACTCCAAGAACAAGGAAGTGGTGATGCATGAAAAGTGAAGTACTAGAAACACAGAAGGGGTATGGATGGTCTTTTGAAGTACTATTAAGGAGCTAAATGAGGTTAATTTTAAAATGACTTGTATGTGACCTTTCTTAAGGGATCAGATCTTTTCTTGAAAATCAAAAACCATGGAAACCTTACATTTTTCCCCTAAGATTGACAGATGGTGGTGGTGGGTGGTAGATAATCCTAAAGCTTAGTAAAAACGGCTTAGGTATTTATTAAATAATTTGGAAGATGAAAATGAAAGAGGTGTTTATCCGTGTAAATTTTTCCTTTATGTAAACATCTATTCCCAGGAAACACCTAGAGAGGATACATCCAACTTCCCCAGCCAACATAAGGGCAGTTTCTAAATTGAAGTCCATTTTACTACAATGACAAAATGTAAGCCATCCTACTAATGGTCTGATTATCTTATTTTAGCTTGATTTAAACTATTTACAAATGGATATGCCCAGTTTAAATCAATAAGTCAGTTTACACTAACTTCCCATGTAGAAGATGTGCCAAAATCCATTTCAAGAGGAGTAAGAACCAACAAATATGATCAATAATCCATGCAATAATGTAGAATGCTTGCTAGTAAAGTGTACAAACTAAACATTACGCAAAGGTCAGAGTGCTCAAAGCTCAGCAAAGGAGTAGAATCAAGACAGACAAGCAAGTTCTAAGTGGTTCTTTAAGGCTTTTTCAGAAAGTATCAATCTAATAGTATGTGAAGACATTAGACAGATTTGAATCATTTTTCTCAATTTTTATTTTTCCTGCCATAATGGGTGAGATGCTGAAGGAACTGTCCATTTAGACAATTGTCTTGTCTTTGGCATAAATGCATTTACTCAATAAAGGGCTGTCCATGAGCATATAAATTGAGAAAGGGGCTTCTGGCTGAGGGCAATGCCCCATGAAAGGATACTACTGGGGCAATGCCAGGAATGCAGGCTTTGGGATCCTAATTACATTCCCAAACTACTTGGCACTGGAAATTCTACTCTTATACATTATGCTCCACAAGATTTACAGAGGGTAATTTTAACTTTTCACCCCTGAAGCTCCGAAGGGCTCTAAAGTGAGACCATATTTTTCATTGTCAAATATTAACAAATACCTGTTTTTCTTTTCCCTCCACATATTAATCTTCAATTGATGAAACTTCCAATCTGATGGAATCAATAATAATTTCTGAATAGAAGATCATTAGTATATATATATGTATATTATATCTATAATCTTATTCCTCGGGGAAATAAAACTATCAGAAACGCAGCTGTAAAGACAATCACATTACAGAATATACTGTATGTAAAGTATGAAAGTGAAATCGGTAGTACAAAATTAGGTCATTCTGTAACAAACTATAACTTGCCTGAAATTTTGCCCTATTAGGATGTTTCTAAGGAGCCCTGGTGGCACAGTCGTTAAAGCGCTCGGCCGCTAACCAGGTAGGCAGTTGGAACTCACCAGCAGGTCTGTGGGAGAAAGATGTGGCAGTCTGCTTCCCTAAAGATTTACAGCCTTGGAAACCCTATGGAGCAGTTTGACTCTGTCCTATTGGGTCTCTGTGAGTCAGAAACAACTCGAAGGCAACGGATTTAGTTTTGGTTTTATGATGTTTCTAGAAGGAGCCCTGGTGGCGCGATAGCTAAAGTGCTTGGCGGCTAACTGAAAGGTTGGTGGTTTGAACCCATCAGCTGCTATGCAGGAGAAAAGATCTGGCGATCTGTTCCGTAAAGATTACATACAACCTAGGGAAACCTAAAGGGCAGTTTTACTCTGTATGAGCCTCTAGGGTCGCTGTAAGTCCATTCTGCTTTTCGTTTGCTTTGGGAGTATTGGCTGGTCCTTTCATATGTCTGTGTTTCTGATTCCTGCTCTATAAATTTGGGCTACTACATCTTACTTTCTGGGAATTTCGGGGGAATTGAATGATATGATACAACTAACATTTCAGTGTGAATTATGAATCTATACATCAATGAACCTTAGTATTATTCAACCATATTAAAACAGTTCAGATAACCAGTCACCTATGAACATGTTCATATAACACTCAGCTAGTCAATATTAGTTAGGTTTAATTTAGCTCTTATTTCTGTTTAAAGAATTTGGTGAATTATTGCCTGCATTATACAACCAGGGCTTGAAAATATTCTGGGAAAACAACAAACTAGTAAAATACCCAATAGTTACTTCTTTTGGACTTGATATATTTTGAAGAGTCCAGCAAAATGATCATTAGGTCTCCATCTAGACTGTGAAATATACAATTCAACTTATATAGCAATCATGATATTAACATAAATTTAGAAACACCCCCTAGCAAAACCACTTATTTCATACAATTTGCTTTCTTTTAGCTATACTGATAGAATAGAAAATCAGGAATAAGAGTCTCAAAGTTTTTTTCCCGATGGTTTGAATAAGAATATAAATTGATGGAAAAAATTAGCTCAGGATTCATAACAATAAACTTATCAAGATGGTGAAACATAACTTTTTAAAATGAAAAAGTATTGAAATGGCTTTTTGTTGCTGTTGCTGTTCAAAAGGAATATTTCCATAATAAAGCATCTCAAATCACGTGTTTGATGATTGGTTCTACATGGGAAAAAAATCTGAAGACAGGCAAGCTGTAGGAGTAGGTTTACAAAGTATATGTGCAAAATTCTTGACCATCTGTCTCTCTCTGTTAGTACATTCAGAGAATATTGTGTATGCTGATTCAAATGTCATGTATAAGCTTCCTTAATGCTTAAAACACATACAGAGTGCAGAAGGCAAGAGATGAATCTGGGGAATATACATGTTCAGGAAAGGAGTATAGGCTACTGGGGAATAAGTTACATTTAAATGTTAGAAAAAGAGTGATTATGTTTGAAATATTACCAAATCTCACACTGAATCTTTACTGGTCTTGCTTAACTGCCAAACACTTCCAAAACATCTCAAATGTTGTCTATACATTCGTCTTTTCAAATAAAGAGGATGAATGAAATATAATACAGAAGAAAGCTGAAAATCCTTAATTGTGGGAAGTCTGTAAGAGCTGTCAAGAGGTTCCCTCATTTTAGGCATGAAAAAAAGAGCCTTTTGGTTTTTGGCCGAAGAACTATGTATCAGAGCAAACTCAAGAACTCAGGGACTGAGTTATATATCTGAGGAACATTAAGTTATAGGATTTAAGAGAAAAAAAAGAAGCCAAGTTAGGTCATCCTGTTCAGATCCTTAGTGAAAAATATACTTAACGAGCTCTTCAACATAAGAGACTTGGTAAATAAGATCCTTAACCAGTTTATTAGAACCAACAATTAATTACTGAAAAAGGGAAAACAGAAGAATTTCAGTAGTGGAGAAGAAGAGGCATAATAAATATTATAATTGTTTTGACTGGGTTCAAGTCTTCCTATGAAATTTATTTTGAAATTCCAAATAAAGAAAGGCACCAGATTTCATGGTTTTTAAAACGGGGCAAGGGTCCAAAAAACTTTGAGGATGGCCTATGAATTCTACCTAAAACTAGTTTATAATATTAACATTGAATTGTTTAAGTCAATGATGATGAACTGTAGTAATGAGAAAGGAAATAAGTGTATTGATGGCTGCCTTTGATATTTCACATTTTGGTTACTAAATTCTGACTGTAGCATATGAAGTTCCCAAATTTTCAAGTGTTTAAGAATTAATAATTATCTAATCCAGACAAATTCCTGACCAGACTGGTCTCATAGACCTTAATTTAAACAATCAATGATTGTTCTTCCCACTGCAAGAATTATCAGGTCAGAGACAGGCTCTGGCAGTGTAGGGCAGTGGCTGAACTTTGGCCTTTAAGTGGCCTTTTATACCTGGCAACTGGATTCTATAATGAAAATAAATTATATTGTTTATAAATGAGGTATCAATATATAAACAAATGTACATTGTATAGCTATAGAATTAAGATCTAAAAAAAAAAACATTGCTGTCAAGTCGATTCCGACTCATAGCAACCTTGTAGGACAGATTAGAGCTGCCCCATACGATTTTCAAGGAGTAGCTGGTAGATTGGAACTGCCAGCCTCTTGGTTAGCAGCCAAGTTCTTAGCCACTGTGCACCAAGGCTCCAGAATTAAGATGTATTTGTCTTTAATTAGATTTTTTGCACACATCCCCCTTTTAAACAAAGGAGCATATCACTAATTTGAAGCTCGTAGAGCTCTTTCCCTAAAACTTAACTACCAATAAGGCTCAATTTAAATAGACTATCTTAGGGCCAAATAATATAATTTAAGAAAATAATTCATCCTTGCTTCAGAAGAATCAATTCTTGCCAGGAAGAATAGTTCGAATATATTTCTCTACTCTTAACCAACACTTTCTTCACCAGCACTTCCTGTATTGTCTGTCAGAACACTAATTCTTTGAAAAGTATTCTGACCAGATAGAAACACAGACAACCCGATATATGTATTAGTTAAAAACTCTCTTTTCAAAATGAGAGGGAAGTTTGGTTGGTTCGGAAACTATTCTTTATATGTGGTTCTATAGAGTAAGGGTCCCTGAATAACACAAGCGGTTTGTGCTATCTAATAACTGAAAGGTTAGCAGTTTGAACCCACTCAGCGGCACCACAGGAAAAAGGCCTTGTGATCTGATTTCATAAAGATTAAAGCCAAGGAAACCCTGTGAAGCTCAGTTCTACTCTGTAACGTAACACATGGGGTCCATGAGTTGGAATCAGCTGGATGACAACAGGTTTGTTTTACAGACTAAGGAAATTGGGACTACATTGGAATCCTCAGTGATGACCTTCCAGGTTTTTCTGTAACACACACTGACCAGTTTCCCCTTTCCTTGTCTCCTGTGGTCCATATTTAAGAGTCTACTATATATACCAGTGTGGAAAAACATCGCTTCTTTTCAAGCAGGAGTTCTACATAAGCTCCAATTTCCAGTTGATTCATCAAAACAAAGCTGGTTCAGAAAGGGTAAAAATTACAAATTGCTTACATCTGTTCAACCTCAAACATTATTCATAATCTGCCAGTGATGATGGCTAAGCCATCTGGGGAATATGATAGGTGTTCAGAAAAAAAATCTGTCACAGTGCAACGCAATGAAGAAATGACATGTGCGAAGGTCTCAAGGTTACCTCATAGTTCGGTGCAGAACTTTCAGGTATTATGGGATACACAAGTTCTGAATTTATATACACACAAACTATGTTGTATACTATATTTACATATGCAATCATGCAGCATACATGAATTTAAAGGATCATATACGCAAATAAACATATACAATGCATATGTAAATGTATCTGTCTGGTTTGCTATACAAATGTATACACACACACTTCCTATAGGTATATTACAGTTATCTAAATATCAGAACACATAGTTGACAATATTGCCTTAATGGCAAAAACAGTTGAGGATATCAGGATGTTTTCAGTTCCAACGTCAGTTGAATCAAGATGTTTCTGTCATTTCCTTTTGGCTACTAGAGAGAAGGCTATTAGTTGACAAAACCGAGATGCAAAATTCTTGATAAATCTCTGCCTAAGATGAGGCATTCTTGTTAAGAGATTTATTAGAACCAGTTTTATCAAGAACATACAAAAATCAATGATAAATCTGGTATCTGACCCTGCTTCCTACTTTTCAGAAAATTTTGATATGAAATTAAAAGAAAACAGATTTACTCACAAATTGCTTCACTCCACATATTTGGATACATCTAAGAGCCCATGTATGATAATTTATTTTTAGGAAGAATGTTTACATAATCATTCATGATATTCACTGAGCTTCTCTTAACGTTGATGGTACAAGTTAGAAGTTTTCAAATTCTGTTACAAATTTTGGCACTAGCACTATAAAAACCCTAAAAATCAAACCCACTACCATCCAGTCGATTCTGACTCATACTGACCCTATAGGACAGGATTGACCTGCCCCATAGGGTTTCCAAAGCTATAATCTTTACAGAAGTAGATGGCCACATCTTCCTCCTGCAGAGCAGCTGGTGGGTTCAAACTGGCAGCCTTTTGGTTACCAGCTAAGTGCTTTAACCACTGTGCCACCAGGGCTCCATGTAGAGCTATAAATTGATAAACACGTTGAAGAGAGTAAGTTCAATATCAAGATAGAATTATGAGATAATTCTTTTAAATCTAGGCTCTAGAAACCTCTCATTTTAAAATGTTTCATTGGAATACCTTGGGGGAGCTACAACAATTCTGTCTCCATTGAGGAAAGAGACAAACAACTATGTATCTTAAATCTATGTGGCTTCTAAATGTTTCCTGTCCTTCTGAAATATTGACCTAGCCAAATATTGAACCAGTTTGCCTCCAGGAAATGCTCAGCAATCAAAGATGAGAAGAGGTATTGGGGCCACTTCCACTCATCTATATGTTTGGTATAGACCATCCTGTCGAAAAAAATCATAGTGAAGTATCACTGGCGCTGTGCATTTGTATTCATTCCACCAGGGAAACAGTTTGAATGCTTTTCTCTAGGGACTTAATGTATCTCAGTGACAGCTGCATTGCCACAATATGCTGAAGTGGCTCATCTTGACAGGTCATATCCTGGATTTCACATTCTGAATGGCAGCTGGGATGCCAGACAGTTTTCTCACAGTGGGTGGGCCCTGTATTTAATCAGGCCTTCCCTGGCTTCAGAGACAAGCTGCATGTGTGGCCACAGGCAACTCTAAGAAGTCCAGGATGTATCTTTGTCACTCTAGTTATCCATAAATAGCAGTGACATTCATGGCAGCAATCTCTGTGGCTCTATAAGAACAGTGCAAAGTGCCTTTTAAGATCACAGATTTCCTGTGTTCTATTGTAGTACTTCTCTCTGATACCATGTGAAGCATCAGCACCATGTACACAGTTGATAAACACTTGCTAAGTGATTCAGGTTTCAAAGAGAAACCTATACTCTAACCATTTATATATGTATATACAGCTGTGTAACTAAAAAAAATAAATAAATGAAACTTTTTAATTTACAGTTCTGGGACATTTCACCAATCAGAGCAAATCTGGGTATAACTACAAAACACACTATTCACTGGAAAGTGAATTACCTGTCCTACATGAACTCTTGCTTCTTGAGAGTGAGTTTTTCCTTCTTAAGTTCATTACCAACTGGGGCCTGCATAAACCAACCACCATGCAAAACCCTAATGAGCTGATAGGTAATAAATTAATACATGCTGCTTAGTTATCTAGTGCTGCTGTAACAGAAATACCACAAATGAATGGCTTTAACAAACAGAAATCTATTCTCTCACAGTTTAGAAGGTTGGAAGTCTAAATTCAGGGTGCCAACTCCAGGGGAAGACTCTCTTCCTGTTGGCTCTGAGGGAAGGTCCTTATCATCAGTCTTCCCCTGGGCCTAGGAGTTTCTCAGTGCAGGGACCCCAGGTCCAAAAGATATGCTCTGTTCCCAGCTCTTCCTTCTTTGTGGTAGGAGGTCACCTCTTCTCTGCTCAATTATCTCTTTTATATCTCAGAAGGGATTAACTCAAGATAAAACCTAACCCTATAGATTTTGTCCTGCCTCATTAACATAACTGCCTTCAATCCTGCTTCATTATCATTAAAAAAAAAAAAAGAAAAGAAAAAACTTTTGTTGTTGAGTTGATTCCAACTCATAGTGACTCTATAGGACAAAGTAGAACTGCCCCGCAGGTTTCCAAGGAGGGACTGGTGGATTCAAACTGCTGACCTTTTGGTTAGCAGCTGAACTCTTGACTACTGCATTGCCAAGGCTCCATTAACACCATAGAGGTTAGGATTTACAATACATAGGATAATTACATCAGATCACAAAATGGAGAACAACCACACAATACTGTGAATCACAGCTTAGCCAAGTTGACATACATGTCTGGGGGACACATTCAATCCATAACATGCGCTGACATGAGGAGCATTTCCCTTAGTGTTTCAGAGTCCCACTTTTGTGCCAGGTAAGCGGTTTGTCAGGGCATTCACCCAGAGCACTTGAGGGAGCGACTCTCTGTTACTCCTTAGCCACAGAGTGCTTTTATGGGCTCTAAGATCCACTTTTTTCCATTCTCTGAAAGCAATGCTACCTCAAAAAGCAATACTTCTTTGAAACCCTTCTGAAAGTGGTTCATAATGGAATCAAAAGTTTTTGTGTTAGATGGAAACAGGTAGAGTTTCAGATTTCTAAGCACATGTTGGCAAAAAGGCTTCTCTCAGACCAAATGCCTAGACTCTGCCCTAGATTTTCCTCACTTGTGAGACCCCAGAGATGTCTAGAGCCACTTTCTCTGATTAAATCTGCACTTGGCCTATTAAAAATCTAGGCAGAAATGCTTCAGAATTCTAATAGAAGACTGAGAGTTTGTGTGTGTGTGGGGTGGGTGGCGGGGGCGGGTGGAGATCCTCAGTCTACAGGTGTTGTTACTAGTCAAAAAAGGTAAAAGACCTTCAGCTAATCCTACTCTTTAACTGAGCAAGGAAAGAGTTCAGTGTTTTCAAAGGTGTAGATTCCTGTGAAATTTTCTTAGAATGTCTGAAATTGAGAAGAACTGTTCATTAGTTTAATTTTCGTGAGGTTAAGAACAAAGTCCTGTCAAGTAACCTACTATGAAATGCTTATGAATTCTGGTGCAGACAGTATTTGAGCCCAAAATATAGTTCAGTTATCTGTCAAAATGGTGTGGTAATATGTATTGGTAGATAAAGGAATATTCTCAAGCCATCCATCTTTCACCTATAAAATGTGAATTTCTGCACATAAGAACATCAGTGTAAGTGCCCACTCTCTTGCCCTACTGCCGTTCTGCACTTTGAGGATAATTGCCAGAAGAATCCCGAACAAGAAAAGAACCTGGTGACTCCCCTGCAGAATTGTGTGAGCGGCAGACTCTTCCCCAACACTGTCACTCTCCCTCTTCAAAACAATTATGTTTAGGCCTGATGCCCTCTCTTTGGTCTTTTTTCATTGCATGGATTAGAAATTTAACCTTAATCTTTTTTAAAGGTAAACACATATACCCTCTTTGTTCCACTGTTTCCTGGTTTCCTCCCAACTACTGCCTAAATGCTTTGATAAATCTTTTCATTTACTTGCACTTTTTCTTTGCCTTAATTCTATTTTCGACTAATAAAGAAACAGTTGAAAAATGAATAATATTATCAGTGATGTATCTATAGTAGAGAAAAGGAGAGGCATAAGTTAAAGAGAAAATAGATAATAATAATATTATAATAATATAATATAATAATATAAGATAAAAATAAATAAATTACTTATGTCCTTTACCTCTAAAACTCTTGAACATACTTGGAATATCCTTTAGAGTTATCACAAAATTTCTAACATCATATTCTCTTCTAAATAAAACCGGCTTTCCTAAAGCACAAATACACAAGATAAAGATATATAAAAGTCTTATCTACCTATTATTATGATTATTATTAAAAGTGTAGTAGTGCTACTTTTGCAATCTTTGGCCACACATGTGCAACATTAGCAATAAGGTGCTTGCGTGACCCAGTCCAAGAGTTTAGTTACCATTTATAAAATTTTTCCATTAAAAAAACCTGTTCCAACGGGGAAGCAAGTGAAAGGCAAGAGAGCTCAGCATGATGTAACAATGCGCCGTATTACAGCCACACACTCTGTAGCCATACTGATGGGGTTCAAAGCCCAGTGCTACCACTTGCTGCTGTGATATCTTGGGAAAGACATTCAACATCTCTGTGCTTCAGTTCCCTCATCAATATAATGGGGATAACATTTACCTTGTAAGATTGTTATAAGACTAAATAAGTTAAAATTTGTAAAGTACTTCTAACAATGCCTGACACATAGTTAACACTGTTCAAGTTTTTGTTGGGTAAAACACACAGCATGAAAGCCAAGTTTTAGAACCCACCCGCTTCTAAGTTGTCAAATGTGCATAAGAAGCAAGTGTCTATATAAAACAGCTACTTTATTTTTCCAATTTCAGAGTACCTCTTCAAATCCTCAGCAGGCCATCTTGTAATATCTCTGGATGGGAACACAGCGCAATGATGGTTGTGAGTTCCAATAAGCAGTCAAGGACACATCATTAGGAGTGATGTGGCAACTCACTGTGTGTCATTTAGACAAAGATCTCCTTTTGAAAGGTTGCATTCTATTTGTGTGTGTGTGTGAAAATTTGAGTAAACATGCAAGAAATATGTGTGTGTATATGTGTGCACACAAGTACAACTAAAAATTTCAAAAAAGGTACAGGCAAATCATTTCTACAGAGGTGTGAGTAAACAGTTGTATCTATTTATATAGTCATACTTATATATGACTTCAAATATAAGTAATATATATTTTATTATGTTTACTTAGGTTGTAACTATATGTATAGTGTTGTGATAGCAAATTGCTAAGATATTGACCCATAGTTTCTCAAAATAAACCCTACTATACATACATATAGGATAGGCTTTAAATGTCAATTGAAAACTCTCTTTAACAGTATGAATTGAAATTTAAGTTACTGGTTTGACTAATGGGTTATTAGTTACATTAGTTAATTATATTAATCTACACAAATTAATTATGAAAACTTTCTTTTTTTTTTTTCATTTATTGCTTCAATTCTCCAGTATTCACTTAGTTTTAAGGGCTTACTATTCACCAGGCACTCTGTTGGAGAACAAGTGCAGAGAAGACAGAAAAGGTCCCTGGTTTGGGAAACTGAAAATTTTCATCCCATAACTGAGTGCCCAGTGAGCTCTTTACAAACCAAGCAGGGGAATGTATGGAATGCCTTTGCCAGTTCAATAAACGCTCCGAAACGCAGCTATAAGAAATACTGGGATTGTAATTAAAGAAAAAAAAAATCCCAACTCTATAACTTTCAACCTGGATTCTTGATCAAGTTTCTTAAACTTTGTCAGTCTCAGTATTTTTCTATATGAGGATTAATGAGAAAATAATGTTTAGTTAATGAAGCTCTTATTATTATTCACATTTCTCTTCCTCCTGTGCAAAGACACACAACTCTTCTCCAGCACATTTTTCCATCTGCAAACTGTTACGTGATATTGATTCTTCCTTCATTCTCCATTATCTCTGCTCTACTGTTTTACCTTCCATTGAAGTCCCATTCTTAGGTAGATAAAGCTTGATGGGTCAAGCTTGATCATCCCTGTTTAAATTTCAAAACATTAGAAAAAAATTCTTCTCATTGGACCCTGCATCGATCAGAATTTTCTCCATGTTTTTGTTCGTTTTGTTTTGGATGGATGGGTGACTTAGGAGATGAAACATGATGGGACTCAATATATGCAGATGAACAATATTTGGGTATACTCCTAGAGTCTAGGGCCATAACTACTTAAAATATTGGCACTGGAAAGGACTTATAGTTTATCTATGAGTTCCAAAGCAGAAACTTGTTTAGTTTAAACACTAGTTACCTTGTCTAAATAGATACTGAATATCAATAAAGACTTCATATTTTGGTAGTGTTAATATGTTGTGTTCATTTACAGTATAGAGGAGGAGCTTCAATATAAATCACTTAAGCTTTAATTTTTGTCATTTTTTTTTAACTTAACTACACATGGGCTAGTTTTTCCTTTGGGGTTTTGTTGGGGCACCACAGTTTTTGCAATTATACCTAAAATGAGATACTGTATATCTGGGACATATGCCTGAGGGAAGCCTTGCCAATCCTTAAAAAAAATATTGAGGATATTTCAGTATCACAGATGTTTGGTTATTGAAGATATTTCAGCATCACAGATGTTTCATTTTCAAACATGCTTTGGAACACAGTAACTGTAATAATAAGAAGAAAATTTTGCTATTCTTATCAATGAAATGAAAGAAATCATTCTTGTTTTCAAAGTGTGACTCTCCCTCTTTTACTAATGTAGGTTACTTTATTAAACATACTGTAACATTCTAGAAAATCTAATATATTTTTACTAACTTCCCTATTCCTCTCTTTCTTTCTTTACTTACTTTTACTGGCCTACTTTAGACCTCACTAATTTACACACAGCTTAATAAATTAGCATCCAAAATATTCTTATCGGCTCCAAAAACTCAATACAACATTAATTTTATAAAGGTACAGCTCTGATCCTGTCACTTCTTGGTCTGAAACTTCTGATTCTCTACTTTCAAAAGAATAAAACTCCTTGTCACATCATTCAAGGCTTCCTAGAATCTTACACCAATCAAACTCTCTAGTAAATTCTCTCACTGTTTTCACTCAGTTCTCTACTTTTCTACTCAGATGAATTTGCTCATTCTCCTATCAGTGTGTCAAGTTTTCATTTACCCTGTTTTACCATCTTCCCTTAGGAAATCCAACCCACAATTCAGGACACAAATTCCCTCTTTTTAATGAAATATTTTATGATTTACCCTGATGAAAGTAATTCTTCCCTTTATAGCACATTGTTGTATTCGTTCATTCATCCTTTCTATATTTAATCAGGTACCAGACACTGTGCTTTGAATTCAGAGCCAAATAAGATAAACTCTGCCCTCCTATCACACAGGTATGCTTGATAGTATTTGCCATAACTTTTATATAATCTTACTGGTTACCCTATTAACTTGCAAGCAAAGACGTGAACTCCTTGAGGGCTGAGCTCAAACTTACTGATCTTTGTATCACTGATACCTAGTCCAGAGCCTTGCATATTGAGGAAGACAATGAATCTTTGTTGAAGAAGTGAATTCCTAGTCCAGTTGCTGAATTCTGATTCCTGATAAATGACACACAGGCTTTTTGATCATTTCTATTATTTTGGCTACTGTAAATTGATCTCTAAAATAATTTCATCTGGTGTTAATGGACTCCAAACTTAATACCTAGTAACATATCTTTAATTTTCACTTTAATGTATTTCCATGGTAAAAGGTAGTATGGAATTGATTATGGAACAGATTATGGAAACAATCTGCTTGGTTGGGTGCTGGCTTTGCCTTTTACTACTTGGGCAAGTTACTTAACTAATCCATGCTTTGGTTTCCTCATCTGGAAATTGGGAGAAGTAACAGTAGGCCTAACTCACAGGGTTGTTTACATAATGTGCAAGTCACTTAAAATAATGATTTGCATTTGGTGTTATACAAGAGTTTTAGCTAATATTATATAACAGAATGATCACAAAAAGCCATCTGTCTTTACCCTTGCCATTTTCTCTGACTGAAACACTTTTCTCCCGACACCTGGCATTGATCTAAACATCAATTTCTTCAGCAGGACCTTTTTCTTTTAATCGGTCCTCATCTCAATTCTGCTAGAGATGACCCTCCCACAGCCTCTGTTTCTTCCCCTCCCATAGCACTTATCACATAGTATTGTACTGTTTTAGTACTGACATAATCACCCAGGTAAGGGTGAGGGCTGTGTCTATTTTATTCAGATTTGTACTCCAGAACCTAGCAACATGACTGTCACATAGCAAATGTTCAATAGTTATTTGTTAAATGAGTAGATGAAAAAACTAAAGGAAATTGAAGAGGTTAGAAAATCATCCCAATCAAGTGACTGCCAGTAATAATTAAAGGAGACGCCTATAAAAACAATCTTAAAAATGGTTATGCATATTTGTGTTTTATATATATATATATATACATCATATATATAAAATATTGGGATCTAATTTTAATAAAATTAAAAAGTTAGAAAAAGGAAACAACAATGAAAGGAAATAAAGCATAAAATCCTGTAGTGAAAAAAGGAGCTATTGTTAACTTGTTGCATGGAAAAAGGGCAGAAGAACTTACGAATGAGTACTTACTAAAACTTCCCTTGAATACTAAATAATGTAACCTAAGAGTTATCTCAAGCCCTGCTGGTGAGTGCTTAAGAGTTTGGCTGCTAACCAAAAGGTCGGCAGTTTGAATCCACCAGCCGCTCCTTGGAAACCCTACGGGGCAGTTCTACTCTGTCTTATAGGGTCACTATGAGTTGGAATCAACTTGACGGCAACAAGATTTTTAATGATTATCATACATAAGAAAGAAATGTCTTCATTTCTGACAGTGACTATAATTTGCTATCAGATATGGACATTTAAACATAGTTGCTGGAAGGAATTTTTCTGTGACTTATTTAGTTTGATGATTATGAGTTTCTAAGTGCTTTAATATTTTTTCTTCCCTTGTTTTTTTCTTATTCTTAAGTTGATCCATCTTACTTGGATTAAAATTTTTTCAAGGTCATAAAACAAGGGAGAAGTTATAAAAAGAAGGAACTAGAGTTAAGAAGTCTTCCAATTTAATTCTTGCTTTTATGGCCATAGCATTTTTGTATCCCAAACATGATACTATTTTGGTTTTTCTCATTTGCACACAAAATTCTCAATCTTAAATTCTGAAGATTTCCATAGGTTCAAATCAATTAGTAAATGATCTTTCATTAACTATACAAAGTGATATTTCTCCTTAGAGTACCATATGAGAGTTAGTCAATCAGGCATAGAAGAGTTAGATATTCTGACAGCCAAGTGTGGTTCTCCACTTATTTTTAAACAAGTTGCCATTTTGTCAAACATAATCAAAGCATGTTATATTCACACACATGAGTGTAAATGAGTAAGAAAATGTGTGGGGAAAAGAATTAATTTTTAAAAAATCACTTTTTTCAGTAAATGTCATCACCTAAAATCAGAACACATTACAATGCTTAAAAGATTTGATGCATCATTAATATTACTGGTTGTTAAAAATGAGTTTCTCTAATTCACATTCATGTATACCAAATTTGTAACCAGAAGTTGTACTTGGCAGTCATGTGAAAAGTTTAAGATTAAATGTATGGTGGAAAAAGTGATTATGGATTATGTAGTAGTCAGTTAGTGTTTTAGAAATAACATAGTAAAAAACAATAGAGATTTACCAACAACTAAAGTACAGCTGTTTCATCTTCCAGGTTTGTAAAAGACATATTTCTCCTTTTGGAAATGCAGCAGGCATAATGATCCATTATTAATATTCACCAGAATGGAAAGATAAACATCAGTTGAGTTCAATCCAAACTGAGAGAGATATAGAAGTGTCAAAGAAGACAATCTCAGACATCTGTAATAGAGAGTACTTTCTGAAATCGGGGTTAAGGCATAAGATGTGATAATCAGATCTCCTATTTATTTTTTCTAACCAAAGCCCTCTTATTTATTTGAGGATATTTTATTAGAAGCAGCTGCTATTAATTTAAATAAACCAGCAAAAAGGGCAATTGCCTGGAGTAAGAGGGATATCTGGAGAGAGAAATAAACTTTTCTTAGTTACCCAAAGGAGAATTTACTAAACCTCTTTTTCAGTGATGAATTAATTAGAGCTAAGCCTTGCTTAAGGAGCCCTGGTGGTGCAATGAGTCCTGAAGTTAGCAGTTCAAACCCACCCATTGGCTCAGCAGGAGAAAAATCTGACTATCTGCTGCCATAATGTTTACAGCCAAGAAGACCCTATGGGGCAGTTCTACTTTGTCACATTGGGTCACTATGAGTCAGAATCTATTTTAAAGATGAAAAATCTAAGACGTGAAGAGAACAACTGGCCAAAATCATAGAGTTTGCTTACCTACACATCTGTGAATTAAAAAGGCAGTCTGATGCCAGAGTCTGTGTCCCTAAACACCACGTTAGCTGTATCTCTGTAATGCTGTTGATTTGGCCATGACATTTTTTAGGTGGAATTACATTAATTTCATGTTTAAAAATCAAATAAAATGTTATTGAGTGTCCAATACTGCATCTTATTATTTGTTCAGGTATTATTCTGAGATTAGTCATTAGGTGTTTGCATTAACTGAGAAAAACACACATAGAAGTAGAAACCCTTCTAAAGTCTAATGTAGAAAAGAAGGATAACATGCTTTTCTCAACTAAATATATAATATTCTATTCAGTATAACCTGGAATTAAATAACGCTCACTTTTCTACAGCTTATGTTGAACCCCATGTTCATGTCTTCAATTTGTCAAATCAAAGTTATCCTCAATATCTATGTGGGGGACAAATAACCTTAGAAATATAAAATAATTTAAACAATCAACTTGAACTATACATAATTAGAGGTTTTTTTTTTAGAAAATTTATTTTATTGTATCCTGGAATTGACTCAATAGCAATACAACAACAACTCTATTTTTACTTAGATTGGACCAAAATAATGCTAGTATTTGGGAAACACTAAAATCCATTAGAGAAAATTGCTACAATTCTGTGCTGATATTAAAATGGGACACTACTGAGACTTACCTTCCAATTTCCAGGCAAAAATATTCCCAAATCACTTATTACCACTACTGACTTTACACTTAGGACTGCTAAAGAAAGTCTAGGGAATTTTCTCTTTAGTGCTAAAACATCTAAACACACACACACACACACACACACACACAATATCTGAGGAAAGCAAGAGACGCTACTGATTTTTAGCTCTACTTTCCACTTGTGAAATCTAAGTCATCAATAAATGCAAGAGGTGCTTCAAAAAGTCAATGTTGAACTGGTTTGAAAAGAAAGAGAGAGAGAGACTCCTGCAATATTATTTTCCAAGCCATATTATCTCTAAAATCAGGGAAAACCATATAAAGCAAATAAACAAAAAGACAATTTGTATCTCAATTTCATGCACCCATTTTCCTATTTCCATTCCCAAATTATTCTGCCCTAAGGATAATTTCAACAAATACTATACACATATATAATTACATATATTCTTTATATATTATATAGAGCATGTATATATATATATATATATTCTTTAGACAGAGCAATAAAGCACAGGCTATTTTACTTTTATATCTTTTTCTTCTTTTCCATACACTATCTACCACACACTCAAAGTCCTAACCCTCACCAAACTATTGGGCAAAGGGATAATGTCATTTATATTATGGGTGTTGTTGTTGTGAGGTGTCATCGAGGTGGTTCCAACTAATATTGACTGTTACAGACTGAACTGTGTTTCCCCAAAATATCTGTCAACTTGGCTAGTCCATGATTCCTAGTATGTGATTGTTCACCATTTTGTCATCTGATGTGATTTTCCTATGTGTTGTAAATTCTGCCTCTATGATGTTAATGAGGTGGGATTAGCGGCAGTTATGTTAATGAGGCAGGACTCAATCTACAAGATTAAGCTGTGTTTTAAGCCAATCTCTTATGAGATATAAAAGAGAGAATTGAACAGAGAGACGGGGGACCTCATGTCACTAAGAAAGCATTGCTGGTAGCAGAGCACATCCTTTGGACCTGAGGTTCCTGCATGGAGAAGTTCCTAGACCAGGGGAAGATTGATGACAAGGAACTTCTCCCAAAGCCTACAGAGAGAAAAGTCTTCCCCTGGAGCTGGTGCCCTGAATTTGGACTTCTAGCCTACTGGACTGTGAGAGAATAAATTTCTGTTCGTTACAGCCATCTACTTGTGGTATTTTTATTATAGCAGCACTAGATAACTAAGACAGTGGCCCTATGTACAACAGAATGAAACACTACCCAGTCCTGCGCCATCCTCGCAATCGTTGCTATGTTTGAGCCCATTGATGCAGCCACTATGTCAATCCATCTCATTAAGAGTCTTTCTCGTTTTGCTCACTGTTGAGAGTCTCCCTCTTTTTCGTTCACTCTCTACCTTACCAAGCATGATTTTCCTCTCCAGGGACTGATCTCTCTTGATAACATGTCCAAAGTATGTGAGACAAAGTCTCACCATCCTCACTTCTAAGGAGCATCCTGACTGTACTTCTTCCAAGACAGACTTGTTTGTCTTTCTGATAGTCCATGGTATATCCAATATTCTTCACCAACACCATAATTCGAAGACATTGATTCTTCTTCGGTCTGCCTTATTCATTGTCTAGCTTTGCGTGCATACGAGGCAAATTAATATACATGGCTTGGGTCAGGTGCACCTTAGTCCCCAAAGTGACATCTTTGCTTTTTAATGCTTTAAAGAGGTCTTTTGCAGCAGAGTTTCCCAATGCAATATGTCATTTGATTTCTAGACTGCTGCTCCCATGGGCATTGATTGTGAATCCAAGTAAAATGAAATGTTATGGGTTAGGAACTATAAATAATAAGGATAGACTTTAACTATTCCAAGTAATTCTTCTAGCACACACATACACTCATTCTTCCATATAGCTAGTCATTTCACAGATAATAAATAAAATACGGTTAAGCACTCGACTGCTAACCAGAAGGTTGACAATTTAAACCCACCCAGCAGTTCTGTGGGAGAAAGACCTGCCTGGAGTTCTGCTTCTGTAAAGACTGTGGCCAAGAAAACCCTATGGGGCAGTTCTACTCTGTCATGTGAGGTCACTATAAGTAGAAATATACTCAGCAGCACCTAACAAAATAAAATAAATGGGATTGACAGCTCTATGATCAGCAACCTTTTACTAGTATTTGAATATTCATTCACTAATCTTATCTTTCCTTCTATTCTTAAGCCAAATGTTATATTTGCCTATTATTTTATTGCTTCTTTCACTCTGAAAGGACAGTAAATGGGAACAAAGGACAGAAGTTCTCCATCTGTAACCTTGTAACACTTCTGTGGCACAAGGCAAGTCATCTTCTTGAAAACCAAAAACCAAATCTGTTGCCATCAACTTGATTCTAACTCATAGTGACCCTATAGGGCAAAGTAGAACTACCCCCACAGGGTTTCCAAGGAGCCTCTGGTGGATTCAAACTGCCAACCTTGTGGTTAGCAGCCAAGCTCATAACCACTGTGCCACCAGAGCTCCATCTTCTTGTAAGAGGAGTGAAGTATTATAGATGTAATGTTACAATGGCACCACATTTAACCATGTGAATAATTTAAGACACCCACTTTTTTTTCCACTACAGCCCCATAAAACCAGTTTTTTTCAACAATACCGTTGTCTTCAGTTGTAAGATTAAAACTACTAGAAAATAGAATAATGATGATAAACTGTATATAACCTCCAGTGTTGTAGCAAAGGACTTGATTCTAATTCTCTGTGATGGTGAGGATTTTTTATTATGGACAGAGAAAGAAATAATATTTCACTTTTAAATTAAAACGTCTCTCAAGTACATAGCCAATTTTGTAAAACATCACAAAACCAAAAAAAATCAAACTTGTTGCCATCGATTTGATGCCAACCCATAATGACCCTATAGGACAGAGTAAAACTGCCTCATAGGGTTTCCAAGGATCAACTGGTGAATTCGAACTGCCAACCTTTTGTTAGCAGCTATGGCTCATAAAAACATCACAGGTGGAATAAAAATTATTTATTTATTTATTTATGCTAAAAACTTTTTCTAATTTATAGTCTGTTTTTCTATTTAGAAAGCACTTTTAAACTGTATTAACAATTAATTCAATAAATCCATTAGAGTTCTGGAATTAGAAATATAATTAGATGTACATTAAATTATATATATACACATACATAGTATCCATTATAATGTTTTCATTATTCATAATCCAGAATTAAAGATATTTCTGTTTTTTTCTGTTATAAAAGTTTTACCTCAAATTATTCTTTCTTCCTATATATTGAATTATGACTAAAGGAAATGACAGTATAATTTTACCTTTTCAGATAACCTGTAATCTTTTTTTTTAAACCAATATTATCTTGGTTTTCAGGCTAAGTGGTTAAGAAATCAAATTTTTCCAAACATGTAAGTAAACATATTTCTTGCCTGTGGGAATCAATGTCAAAACTACCAAGTTTCCAGAATAACAAGGAAAAACTTAAATCCTGTCAAAATACTCTCAAGAATTTATATTGGAGAAATTAAAATATATGAACTGTGCCATGTCATAACTATTATCAAAAAGATTAGGACATTTTAACTTTAGAAAATAGTAAGTACTAATAAGCTTAAAGGAAATACTCATTTCTGACAAACACCATAAAATCTGAAAGCTACTTGAAAGCATTTAGCCAGGCCAGACTCAGTAGCAGAGTAAAGAATTTAAGCACTTTTTCTTTAGTCAATAACATTTAGCAACTCCACTTTAGAGATTATTGTATAAAATATCCATTATGTGTGCTTATATTTGATTAGTATAATAAACCAGTAGAGATGAATTATATAAAAGCTATTGATTTTGCTGTTATAGGCATCATTGTTGCCAATGCATTTGAATTAGTCAGTCTAAACTATGATGACAGATACTATAAAAAGATAATATTCTTATAAATGAAATAGACATTTCTGATAGAGTTGCCAGTGTGGTAGAATGGATTTCATTTAAAAAGCCTGTATGTTAATGGCTTTAGTTTCTCTCTAGGTAATATACTTAAGAATCCCCTTGAACCATTCATCTATGCCAGTGTGCTGGAGCTGACTCTTACTGATTCACAAGAGACAATCATTAACTTTTCTGGGATTTTGTGAGCTGGCTGACATCTCATTGGTAGCTTGAAGATGGCCATGGTGGGAATATTTACACTATGGATATCAGCAAATGCTGCAAATCCAGGTTTGTTTGTTTTCCCCAGATAAATGGTTGTTAAACATTTACTAGCACACAGCATGAAAGGAAGCTCCATTGGCGAAATGCTGCCTAATTTTATGGAACTATTTCACAATCAGTTTCTCACACTGGTGAAAAGAGCATGTCATTTCATTGACAAAGGTTATATGTTTGAAACCACTATTTTACATGTGTAGTCTTAGTAAATCATTTAACCCGCCAAGTGAGTCTTACTGTCATTATTTTTAAATGAGGTCTTTGATAAGATGATATGCAAAGTATTCTCCAGTTCTGACTGTCTGAAATGATTATCATGTATGTTTATATTTCTTTCTTCTCCCAAAATGTCGTGTCATGAAACTCAAGACAAAAAGGTAGGTAAAAAGATATAATGGGCAATCTGTAGTAGTTGTCCCACTACTATCTATAAATATATAGTATATAAAAATATATAGTAAATGGTCAAAAGATAAAATGCTTACAGGAACCAAGCAGCAGACCAGGATGAGTGAATCAGGCTGGTTAACAGGACGGGAGAGACAAAATTATAGGTGGGATTGTGAAGAACTGGATAGCAATGCCCAGATGATAGAAGAAAGCACAACTCAGCTCTGGCTTATCGGTATCATAAAGAAATAAAGGTCCAGTATTGTCAGATCCTCTGATTTCTAAAGGATCACCAGGAACTAAAATTTCTTTGAAATCTCCTGATTCTTCTATGCTGGTGACTAATTCCATTTTTAAATATCTGTGTTCTTAAACACATCAGTGGGCTACAATAAAATTGTCAGTCATGAGTTTGCTACTCCTAATCTATAGCCAGGAAGAGGAACAGAAATGGTAGCACGATATTTCTGTTCCTACAAGAGAAATGAAAGCAATCAGGGGTTTTTAATGAAGACCAAGATTATATTAGTTAGACTGCTAGCAAATAGGTAAGTGCCAAAGAGACACTGAATAACAATCTACTAAGAAATCTGTCTTGACACATCCAAACTCCCTGAGGAACTGAATTACCGGACTGAGGGCTATGGGGACCATGGTCATGGGGAACATCTAGCTCAATTGGCATAACGTAGTTTATTAAAAAAAATGTTCTACATTCTACTTTGGTGAGTAGTGTCTGGGTTCTTAAAAGCTTGTGAGCGACCTTCTAAGATACTCCACTGGTCTCATCCCATCAGGAGCAAGGGAGAACAAAGAAAACCAAAGACACAAGGGAAAGATTAGTCTAAAGGACTAATGTACCACAACTACTTAGTGTCCACCAGAGTGAGTCCAGCACAACTAGATGGTACTCGGCTACCACCACTGACTGCTCTGACAGGGATCACAATAGAGGGTCCTGGACAAAGCTGGAGAAAAATGTAGAACAAAATTCTAACTCACAAAAAAATATCTGGGGGCTGGGCCAAAATGGTGGAGGAGCTGGACATTTCCTGTGGTCCCTATTACAACAAAGACCTGAAAAAAACAAGTGAACTGATCATATATGACAATCTAGGAGCCCTGAACATCAAAGGCAAAGTTGAGGAATTGGACTGAGTGGCAAGGGGAGGGAAACACAGTTTGGAAGGAGTGAGAAGTTACCAGACCTGACCTGACAGGAACCAGCACTGCAGGCCGGATTGGCTGGCATGTGCAGTGAGGGAAGCAGTGGTGCTCGGGATACATTTTCCACATCGAGAGAGACCAAATGGCGGAGAGTCTACTCAAGCCTCCAGAACCAGTGAAAAGCGGTACTCAATGGGCAAAAGATAAGTACATGTATCTAACCCACCGAGCGGATTAAAAAACACCCTGTTTGGGAAGAACCTCTCTCCCATATACCTGCCTCCTCCCCACTATGCACTGGGTCCCAGGCCAGCTTCAGCAACTGTCAAGTCCCCTGGGCTGCAAGTAAGACCTTTCATGCACCCTGAGACATTTTCTTGGCCTTGGAGAGGGTATAAACAAACAGGGAAAAAATAAGCTGCTAGCTCCCCTAAGCTGGGAACTCAGGGCAGACACAGCTCCTTTGTCTAGGCACAGGCATAAGGGGTCCACGGACTTTGAATACCATTCACCCCTGTGTAGACCTGTGTGGGCTCATTTCAACAGTGTAGGCCCTCATTAGCATAATACAACAGGGTATATACCTGAAGCTGAACTTCAATTGTACCGGCTATATGGTGCAGTGCCAGGTTCATGACATTTGACACCACTCTGCCCGTTAAGCAGGATCCTCACCTACCCACATCAGGGTCCTGAGGACTAGTGGCTACATCACCTAGCCACCTGCAAGAGGGGTCCAAGAATAAGTGGTGCCTCTCAGTCCTTACAGGCAACAGCATTGGGTATCCATAGTCTGGCTGCAAAACCTGCTATATATGTAGTCTAGGGAACAGGGACACGCTTTCTTCCAAGACACTCAGGGGCAGCCATCAGCCCCCTGCCTTGCTCAGCATGTGACCCCTTACTGTGCCAGATACCTGTGCCTACTCCAATCATCCCTGCCCATCTAGGACTTCAGGTGAAATCCTGCACCACACACTTGGTGACTGATGACCTGGACACCTGAACTGAATCCATACAAGAAAAGTAAATGGACTCCTGGGCCCACATACCTGGTAAGAAATTGTAATGGATTGAATTATGTCCCCCCAAAAATGTGTGTATCAATTTGGCTGGGCCATGAGTCCCAGTATTGTGTGGTTGTCCTCATTTTGTGATTGTAATTTTATGTTAAAGAGGATTAGGGTGGGAATGTAATACCCTTCCTAAAGTCACATCCCTGATCCAATGTAAAGGGAATATCCCTGGAGTGTGGCCTGCACCACCTTTTGTCTTACAAGAGATAAAAGGAAAGGGAAGCAAGCAGAGATTTGGGGACCTCATAACACTAAGAAAGCAGTGCTGGGAGCAGAGCATTCCTTTGGACACAGGGTCCCTGTGTAGAGAAGCTCATAGTTGGAAGGGAGATTGATGAGAAGGCTTATGGAGAAAGAAAGTCTTCCCCTGGAGCTGACTCCCTGAATTTGGACTTTTAGCCTACTTTCTGTGAAGAAATAAATTTCTCTTTGTTAAATACATTCACTTGTGGTACTTCTATTACAGCAGCACTAGATGACTAAGACACAGATCAAACGACCTGGTGACAGGACATTAGAGCTTCAAAGGTGCCAATAATCAAATTAAGTCACATAAGCAGCCTATTTGGGCATATCAAAACAAAACAAAACAAGAAGTTAGGACACAGTAAGCAAACATAAAATAAATAAATATAACTTATTGATGGCTCAGAGACTACAGTCAATATCAAATCACATAAAGGGGCAGACTGTGGTGGCTTCAGCAAGCTCCCAAAACAAAGAATCAAGACTCTTCTGGAGTGAGAGAACTTCTTGGAATTACTCTAGGTAGAATACAAAACATTAATATACAGAACTCTTCAAGAGATTAGGAAGGAGTTCAGGCAACATGCAGAACAAGCTAAGGAACACACAGACAAAGCAATAGACGAATGTAAGAAGAATACAGAAAAGCATAGTGATAAATTTAACAGGCTGCAAGAATTCATAGACAGCAAACAGAAATCCAGAAGATTAACAATAAAATTTCAGAATTAGATAACTCAATAGAAAGTCATTAGAGCAGAATTGAGGCAAAGGAAGTCAGAAGTAGTGAGACTGAAGATAAGGCAATTGACATCAACTTATTTGAGGAAAAATTAGATAAAAGAATTTAAAAAATGAAGAAACCCTAAGAATTATGTAGGACTCTATCAAGAGGAATAACCTACAAGTGACTGGAATACCAGAATAGAGGGGGATAACAAAAAATACAGAGAGAATCGTTGAAGATTTGTTGGCAGAAACTTCACTGATATAGTGAAAGATGAGAAGATATCTATCCAGGATGCTCATCAAACCCCACACAAGGTAGTTTACAAAAGAAAATCACCAAGATATATTATAATCAACTTGCCAAAAACAAAGATAAAGAGAGAATTTTAAGAGCAGCTAGGGATCAACGAAAACTCATCTACAAAGGAGAGTTAATAAGACTAAGCTCTGACTACTCAGCAGAAACCATGTAGGCAAGAAGGCAATGGGATGACATACATAAAGCCTTGAAGGAAAAAAACTGCCAGCCAAGAGTTATATATCCAGCAAAACTCTCTTAAATATGATAGCGAAATTAGGGCATTTGCAGATAAACAGAAGTTTAGGGAATTTGCAAAAGCCAAACCAAAATTACAAGAAATACTAAAGGGAGTCCTCCAGTTAGAATATCAGTAACATCAGATAACATCCCAAGACTAGAACACAGGACAGAGCAACCAAATATCAACCCGGATAGGGAAGTCAAAAAAATAAATTAAAGCTAAAACACTGAAAATAGGAAACAGAAATGTCAGTATATGAAAGATGACAACATTAAAAAAAAAAAGGAGACTAAAAAATGTAGTCATAGATTTCTGATATGGAGACAAAGTCGAGTCAATATAAAGATATAAAAGACTAGTTTAAACTTAGAAAAATAGGGGTAAATATTAAGGTAACCACAAAGGAAAATAACATGTCTACACATCAAAAGAAAAAAGAAAAAAACCCACAAGTAGAAAATCAACAACAATGAAAAAGATGAAAAGAAAAGATATAAAGAAAAATGACTCAGCACAGAAAATTAAGTGGAACAAAGAAACTGTCAACAACACACAAAAAAAGACATCAAAATGACAGCACTAAACTCATACCTACCAATAATTATGCTGAATGTAAATGGACTAAATGCACCAATAAAGAAACAGCGAGTGGTATAATGGATAAAAAAACAAGATCTGTCTATATGCTACCTACAAGAGTCACACCTTAGACTTAAAGACACAAACTAAAACTCAAAGGATGAAAAAAAAAAATACATCAAGCAGATAACACTCAAAAAAGAGCAGCAGTGGCAATGTTCATCTCTGACAAAATAGACTTTAAAGTAAAATCCACTACAAAGGATAAGGAAGGACACTATATAATGATTAAAGGGTCAATACACCAAGAGGACATAACTATAATGAATATTTATGCACCCAACAACAGAGCTCCAAAATACATAAAAAAAACTATAACAGCATTGAAAAGAGAGACAGACACCGCCACAATAATACTAGCAGACTTCAACACACTACTTTCCAGAAAGAAGCTCAATAAAAACACAGAAGATCTAAATGCCACAATCAACCAACTTGATCTCGTTGACATATACTGAACAATCCACCCAACAACAGCCAAGTATACTTTCTTTTGCAATGCATATGGAATATTCTACAGAATAGTCTGCATATTAGGCCATAAAGCAAGCCTAACAGAGTCCAAAGCATCGAAATATTACAAAGCATCTTTTCTGACCATAAAACCATAAAAGTAGAAAGCAATAATGGAAAAAAAACAAACAAACACATGGACACTAAACAACACCTTGCTCAAAAACTACTAGGTTATAGAAGAAATTAAGGATGGAATAAAGAAATTCATAGAATCAAATAATAATGAAAACATATCCTACAAGAACCTTTATGACACAGAGAAAGCAGTGCTCAGAGGTCAGTTTATAGCAAAAAATACACACATCCAAAAAGAAAAAAAGGCCATAATCAAAACATTGACCCTACAACTGGAACAAGTAGAAAGAGAGAAGTAAAAGAGGCCCTCGGGCACCAGAAGAAAGGAAAAAGATAAGAATTAGAGCAGAATTAAATGAAATAGAGAATAGAAAAACAATTCAAAGAGTTAACAAGACCAAGAGCTGGTTCTTTGAAAAGATCAACAAAATCGATAAACCATTGGACAAGCTGACAAAAGAAAAGCAGGAAAGGAAGCAAATAACCCATATAAGAAATGAGATGGGTGATATCACAACAGACCCAACTGAGATTAAAAGAATCATAAAAGACTACTCTGAAAAATTGTACTCAAACAAGTTTGAAAACCTAGAGGAAATGGATGAATTTCTAGAAACTCACTACCTACCTAAACTAACACAAACACAGGTAGAACAACTAAATAAACCTATAACAAAAAAGAGATTGAAAAGGTAAGTAAAAAACTTTCAACAAATAAAAGCCCTGGCCCGGACGGTTTCACTGAAGAATTCTACCGAACTTTCAGAGAAGAGTTAACACCACTATTACTAAAGGCATTTCAGAGCGTAGAAAATTATGGCATACTCCCAAACTCATTCTATGAAGCAGCATAACCCTGATACCAAAACCACTTAAAGACACCACAAAAAAAGAAAATGACAGACTAACATCCCTCATGAACATTTACGCAAAAATCCTCAACAAAATTATAGCTAATAGAATTCAACAACATATCAAAAAAAAAAAAAAATCATCATGACCAAAAGAGATGTATACCAAGTAGGCAAGGATGGTTCAACATTAGAAAAACAATCAATATAATCCATCACATAATTAAAACAAAAGACAAGAACTACATGATCTTATCAATCAATGCAGAAAAGGCATTTGACAAAGTCCAACACCCATTCATGATAAAAACTCCCAGTAAAATAGGAATAGAAGGGAAATATCTCAACATAATTAAAGGCACTTATACAAAGCCAACAGCCAACATCGTCCTGAATGGAGAGAGTTTGAAAGCATTCCCTTTGAGAACTGGAACCAAACAAGGATGCCCTTTATCACCATTTTTATTCAACATCGTGCTGGAGGTCATAGCCAGAGCAATTAGGCTAGAAAAAGAAATACAAGACATCCATTTGGTAAGGAAGAAGTCAAAGCATCTCTTTTTGCAGATGATTTGATCTTATACACAGAAAATCCCGAAGAATCCATAAAAAAAGTACTGGAACTAATAGAAGATTTTAGCAAAGTATCAGGATGCAAAATAAACATACATAAATCAGTTAGACTCCTCTACACCAACAAGGAGAATTTCGAAGAGGAAATCAACAAATCAGTACCATTTACAACAGCCCTCCAAGAGATAAAATACTTAAGAATAAATCTAACCAGAGATGTAAAAGACCTATACAATGAAAACTACAAGACACTATTGCAAGAAACCAAAAGAGACCTGCATAAGTGGAAAAACATACCTTGCTCATGGGTAGGAAAACTCAACATTGTGAAAATATCAATTCTTCCCAAAGCAATCTACAGATACAATGCAATCCCTATCCAAATTCCAACAGCATTCTTTAATGAGATGGAGAAATAAATCACTAACTTCATATGGAAAAGGAAGAGGCCCTGGATACTGAAGAAGATGAACAAAGTGGGAGGCTGCACACTACCTCATTTTAGAAACTATTATACTGCTACGGCAGTCAAAACAGCCTGGTACTGGTACAACAACAGATACACAGACCAATGGAACAGAATTGAGAATCCAGACATAAATTTATCCACCTACAAGCAGCTGATATTTGACAAAGACCCAAAGTCCATTAATTGGGGAAAAGACAACCTTTTTAACAAATGGTGCTTGCATAACTGGATATCCATCAGCAAAAAAAAAGAAACAAGACCCATACCTTACAGTATGCACAAAAACTAACTCAAAATGGATCAAAGACCTAAATATAAAATCTAAAATGATAAAGATCATGGTAGAAAAAACAGGGACCATGCTAAAAGTCCTAATATATGGCATAAACAGAATACAAAACATTACTAACAATGCACAAACTAGATTACTGGGAGCTCCTAAAAATCAAACACTTATGCTCATCAAATCCTTCACCAAAAGAATAAAAAGACAACCTACAGACTGGGATAAAATTTTTGGCTACAACAAATCTGATTAGGGTCTAATCTCTAAAATCTACAAGATACTGCAAAACCTCA
>NW_004443968.1:17247140-17272114 GCF_000243295.1 Trichechus manatus latirostris
GAATGAAGAACACCAAAGACACAACCAAAGTATTAGCCCAAGAGACAGAAAGGGTCACATAAACCAGAGACTGCATCAGCCTGAGACCAGAAGAAGTAGATGGTGCCCGGCTACCATCAATGACTGCCCCAACAGGGAACACAACAGAGAGTCCCTGATGGAGCAGGAGAAAAGTGGGGTGCAGAACTCAAATTCTAGTAAAAAGACCAGACTTAATAGTTTGATTGAGACCAGAGGACCCCTGAAGACATGGGCCCTGGACCCTCTGTTACCCCAAAACTAAAATCTTTCCCTAGGCCAACTCTTCAGACAAAGGTTAGATTGGACTATGGGACATAAAATGATACTCATGAAGAGAGTGCTTCTTAGCTCAAGTAGATATATGAGACTAAATAGGCAGCTCCTGCCCAGAGGTGAGATGAGAAGGCAGAGAGGGTCAGGAGCTGGTTGAATGGACACGGGAAATCTGGGGTGGAAAGGTGGAGTGTGCTGTCACAGTATACGGAGAGCAACTAGGGTCACATAACAATGTATGTATAAATTTTTGTATGACAGACTAACTTGAATTATAAACTTTCACTTGCAGTACAACAATAAAAAAAAAAAAAGACAAGGAGTTTAACTAGATTATGTTAAAGGATCACTAAGATCTCTTCCATATATATTTACTGGTTATTTATAATATATTTACATATTCATGTGATAGATATATGATCTTAATATTTTCACTACACCTAGCTTCTTTATGTAACTATTTATTCCTGACAAAAAACTTTTATATTATGTGTGGTCCCATCAGTGAGACATACCAAACTTGGCTAATGCTTGAAGTAAAGAGTCTTCAATGCCTTTCAAATGACTTTTGATTTCTTCAAAACAAACAAACAAACAAACCTAACCCCATTGTCTTCAAGTTGATTCCAACTCAAAGCAGCTACGAATTACCTCACACCTTTTTCAACATTTTCAAATATTTTATACTTACTTTAGGTAAAAATTTAGAACTATATTAAGGAAACAAAAAGCAGAAAATAAAACTGCTTGATAAAATATGAAAAAAAAAAAACCAAAAATACATGGCAACGTTAGAGTTTTCTTTTGGGTAAATAGGAGGGATTTTCAAAGAGACTACAAAGCTAGTTTTCAATGTGTTCCTATAACGGAATAGGGAAGAAGATATGAAAATATTCCCCAATATCACCAATCATCATCTTGGTTAGAAAATTCCCAATCAAATCTAAGTATTAAAATGTTCAGAATATTGAGGAGGATGCAAAACTTCCCAAGCAGCTCCCTTCACTGTGAGTCATGATCTTGGACAATGCAAAGCTATTTCTTAAAACACTAAGGGTTAGAGAGGAAACCCCATGGCTCCATCATCTCCTGGCCAGTCAGGGCAGCATGGCTTTTAAATAGTTTTTTGTCTGTTGTAGAGGTTCCTTCCCATTCTGTCTGTATTTGCTCTTGTAACATTCTAGACCCTGGATTACTTAAGGGTATTTAAAAAAAAAAAAAAAACCCAAAGGTTTCATATTACATAGAGACAAAAGAATAAAGCAAACTAGAACAAAAAGAAGATAGTTTGTCTACTTGGTCAGGTTTTTCTTTGTTCATTCGTAATTGATTTTGACTATTTTATTCCTTATTAAGTACCCCATTTCCCTCACTTAATCTGTTTGCAATCACAGTATGTCTCCTCATTATCACACTCAGTGTTTGTCACAGTGAACAATCCAAGGACTTGGTCCCTGTGCACCACAAGTTAATGAGAAAACCAGTAGGGAAATGTCATATCTACCATGTATCATGGTAGGAAAGAAGAGAGATTCATAAATCTATTTTGAACAGATTTTTGTTCTGTAACCTTGAATTATTTCTAAAGAGATTACTTACCCCAGTAGTTGTAAAACTGCTTCTTTTTATCACCTTCCATTGCTTTCTGGAATAAATGTAACAAGTAAGCTCATAGTTTGGATGCTGAAGCTTTTTGGAAATTGGGACTCTGATTAATACTATCTTTTTGTTTCACGAAGAAAACACTATGCTTTGTTCTTTCAAATGAAGACTATCATGCAGCATATAGCTATGACACATAACTTGTGGATTGACATTACTGTAAATTATAGGTCTATACCCTTAGCTGAGCTTTAATCCTGCTTGGAAACTCTTTGGCCCATCTAGTCAGTGACAGCTCACAATCCAATTGGAGGTATTCTAAGCGTTTGCCAAAACCCTTGAGCTAACATTTCCAAATGACCTTGTCCTTTCCTCATGTAAATCTCTGGGCTATCAAGGTGGGCATTCAGTCACCTGCTATCTTCTTTGCAGCCTAGGCCTGCCTCAGGTCCTGGCACTAAACAGGCCCTCTATAAGTGTTTGTGGAAGGAGTGAATGTGCGATAGCAGGAACATGTCTCCTCCTATTTTCCAAATGCTGTGGAATTAAGTGATTTAAAGTATTTTGTTGTTTCAATAAAAACTTTTTAAATGAAAAATATCTACTTCATTATTCACTGAGTCTGATAGGAAAGTCATGCTTTGTGCATTACTAAAATATTTGTGTGAAACATACTCCGTTAATTATTTCCCATGAAATAATCAGTTTACTAATTTTGAATCTGACAGCAATTATGTTGTAAGCATCTGTTCCAAGGGAAAAAAGACAGAGAGAAAATATTTGCCAGCTGAACAAACTAGAAAATGTTAGCGGCATCGGTTCTTCCTACTAGTGATTTTTATTAATGGAGACCTGCTGATGGATTATTTGACTGTAGCACACACGGATTCCACAAAGTATCAAGCATTCTCTCGCTCTCTTTTTGATGCTGAAGATTAACAAGCACAAATAAACGAACAAAGGTGAGAGTTTTGTTAAAGTCCCTACATCTTACCCCACCACTGTTTCCTTAATTTTTATTATCTTAAAATAGGAACTGTCAAACATTCACAATGCTTGTATAATTTTCTCAAGCACTGCTGAGACACAGATATTTTGGTTTAAGATGAGCTTGTCTTACTGTGAAGATTTATGTGGCTATAAAATAATTTCTGAAGAAAGTTTACTGAATTCTGTTGAGAGGGAGTAAGATCTTCAATGGAATAAAATAGAAAACCAGAATTTTAGGTACAAGTAATAATTTTACTTTAAGTAAAATCTACTGGAGAAAAGAAAAAGAAGTTAGTCATTAGAATAAATTATTAGAAATATTAATAGTGTTATACAGAATTCCTGGCATTTTAGATTATGTTAAAAAATATCCAGTTGTCTCATGATTATTTTGAGATATTAATTTCATCCAAGTATGTAACTGGTGCAAACATCCTTGAGTAGCTGAAATAAGGAAGCTCTAATTCTGGTTCTTTGTTCTACTGCTAAATGAATTTTAGCAAATTTCTCTGTAATTCTTATAAATAAAGGCTAAGGAAACAAACTCGGTCTGTATAATTCATTAAGGGAAGTGTACACAAGCTTTGTACCTAAGAATTCCTAATTATTTTATTACTTTATCACTCTATTACTTTATTGTTTATAGAAGGAGGAATGAATTGTTCCACTGATTTTACTATCTTTAGAGTGACATCAAATGAGGATAGTTTCTTCAAGAGTGTGCTTTAATTGAGTAATTAGAGAATAGGACAAGAAATACAAACCATACTTTCATTATGAAAACAATTTGGTGGTGACAAAAATGTTACTGCCTGAAATAAAACCAATTTATTCTTGATAAGAAATTACTGATAAAGTGCCAGCTGATAGCCCACTCTCTCTCAGCAACACACTCCTTTTTTTGACCATCAGCATGGTCACTGGTATAAGGGTTTGCCGGATAAAAGTGGAAGCAGGGTACAATTGCATGGTTGTAACCGAGCTCTTAACATGCTACCATTTGACTGACATTCTTGCCAGAAAATCTTAATCAGGGAACACAGGTAAATGATATCACTGCTGAGGTTAACTGTCTTGGGTTGAAACTCATGTAAAAACAAGAAAGCAGCTGGCATTTACCCAATACAGAGCAGCAAATTGTCACCTACAATTTTTAGGTGCTGAGCTTAACTGAAGGTCCCTGGGTGGCACAAAGGGTTTGTGCTAGACTACTAATCTAAAGGTTGTCAGCTCAAATCTGATGGCATCACTAGGGTTGGTGTCACCCAGTGAGGTAACTCACAGTGTAACCCTTCCCGCATGGGCCTCCTCCTGTACCAGATCATACAGAATCCTTAGTAATGTTTTTTGTATTAGTGTTACTTGTAAGTCATAATTCTCATATATCATGAATGTAATGTCAGTAGTAGTGACATAAACAACAAGCAAAATTAAAACTACACTTTTAAATTATAATATCATATGCACAGCTTAAAAGTATTTACATTTACATAGTTTCATGTGGTTAAAGTGAAAATTTGGTAAGAAAACAATAGAATTTGAAGAAAAACATTTAAGAACTACATTAAAATTATGTTCATTTTAACGGTAAACTTTACCGTTACATGAGGTAACATTAATGGATTAGGTTTGCATTATCATTAATGGCCGAAATGATGCAGAATTTGTAGACAAATGCATATGGAAATATATTCGTAAATGAAATAATACCACAAAAATAAACAGGAACAAATACACAAGCATTTCAGCACTTAGTGAAGATCTCGACTAAATCAGAACTTTCCTTTCCTGGCCTTCAAAGCTGTGGACTTGTGAATGACTTCATCAAAATTAATGCTTTTAACCAACTCACTTTTTAATGTGTCACTATTTTTTTAAACCATAATTCAAACTTAAATGCTGAAAATGTCATTAAAATCAGATATATATTTGTAAGACAGTGATGTTTTTAAAGAAAATTTTAAAGACTAAAATTTAAAAAAAACTGAATTTAAGATTTAAGTTGTTTCCAAACATGTATCAAAAAACATAGCATTTCCCCCACTTCATGTTTTAAACTGTCAGTTTCTCTAGTTATCAAAGAGTTATAAAATCAACTATTGTTATATATCTAAGTTTATTATCAACTTTTATCTTAGAATAATATGTGATACATAGTTTTAAATTGCTTAAATATAATATTTCTTAGATTAGATGAATACTAACAAAAAAATTGTTTTGTAAAATCTTTCTACCTTGAATTACATTATTAGTTTCAACGTTATTAGTAACTGAGCAGAAGCTTTTTTTGATTTTTCTCATTTTCCTTTAATTACAATTTCATCCTCAAAAAAGGTTATTGATATAGGTTCACAAATACTAATTACCATAACATTGTAGCTAAAACACCAGAAAATATGACCAAATTAGCTGCTATAAAAACACTGGCAGCAATGAAAATTACAGCAGCATACTTGTAGCACATGCAGACAAACCACAGGATTCTAAGCATTATTGTAATTGGGTGATAATGACAGCTTTGACCAGAGGTTCAAAAGTTCAAAAAGTAAATTAACATAGAGTTTTAGCCTTGTAGGTATATTGACACATGTAAGCTGAGCTTATGAAAATTTTTGTTGATGTTATAAAGAGCTCAGCTGTTAACAAAAAGGTTGGCAGTTCGAATCCACCAGCTGCTCTTTGGAACCCTATGGGGCAGTTCTACTGTATACTGTAGGGTCACTGTAAGCTGGAATTGACTATATGGCAATGGGTTTTTGGTTTATAACTAGCTACAGGGATATTTTTATAAAAAATAAGACATTTCTGCAGAAATACTACACAAAAATTTTATAAATACTCATTTTGGTGTCACCCCCTCTGAGAGTGTCACCTGGTGTGGTCCGCACACCCCTCCCTCCCAGTGACACCACTGTTCAAACTTACCCAGTGGAAGAAAGGCCTGCTTTTATAAAGGCAGATTCCTAATTTACCTACAAGTATTAACAACGGCATATTAGAAGGCCAGAGCTCCTAAAATACACTGGAAAATATCCTTTCTTAATAAGAACTGAAGAAATAATTTAGGATTTTAGTCTCAGAACTCTCAAAAGACAGCTGTAGCATAAAACCATTTGAAGGAAAAGATTTGGACAATGAACACTAGTCTAAAAACAACTGCGCAAAAATTTGCCCCTTAGATAATGGGATTTGAGAGGTTCTCAAATGAAACTATTGAACAGTATTCCCTACATATGTCAACAACCACATATTATGTTTAAATATATTGTTGTTGTTAGGTGCCGTTGAGTTGGTTCCAACTCATAGAGACCCTATGTACAACAGAATGAAAAACTGCCAGGTCCTGCACCATTCTCACAAGCGTTGTTATGTTTGAACCCATTGTTGTAGCCTCTGATTCAACCCATCTCATTGAGGGTATTCCTCTTTTTATGTTTAAATATAGCAATCAAAAAACCATACTGAACCATTCATTTCTTGATACATTGCAAAGGTGCTTAATTTAGAGTATTAGTTGGGAACAGAGGGTAGCCCTGGCTGTCTGGGACACACATTGATGAGGGAAGTCTGGGGAGGTGTCAGACGCAGGTCATTGCAATGTGGTTTCTGTTCTCACCACTAAATGCTGGTGATTCTTGTCTAGTCTCTGAATAGTCGTCTCATTTTATTCATGAAATGTGACAAGGTAACTGGTTTATGTCTGAGACGTTATTCACAGTATAGGGACTAAACTAGAACCTGTGGGAGACACAGCTACCAATCTGTCCCAGGCCAATGTGCTTTCAGCTCCATTGCTCATTTATAGAATCACAGAACTAAAGAGAATTGCTAAAGGGGTTTTAAAAAATGTTTTTATAGCTGAAGTCTTGAAACTTATTCTGGTATGGTGTACTTACTTATAGTTCATTTATCAATAGGAATCATGATATGCTGGCATACTGGGCATTTCAAAGGCAAAGGATATCAGTAACTTATTTTCTACATGAAAATTCTGGTGGCCGATCCTCAAGTCTTTTGTCTTATTTCCTTAGTGTATCTTACTAGTGTATTGAACTGGCATTTCATATATCTTTAGCTATAATTCAGAATGTGTGGCCAGAGGTTGTGGCCATATTATCAATCACATCGGGAGCTAGAGTTAGCTGATTGACTATGGTCTATCATATGGGAATGTCTAATCTAAACTATTCCCTTCAAATGAAACTACTTCTAAAATATCCTAAAGTCATAAGAAATGTCAATTTTTTAAAGATCTATGGGGTACTTGATTCAATAACCTTCAGAAAACTTGGACAGTATCTAGTCATGCTCACTCCCTAGAAATTCACTATGATACATTTATCTTTTATTTCAAATTCACAACTAATTACTTCAATGTATTTAAGAAATCTCTGAATGAAGACATTACTCAGTCACTTAGACTAAAATTAGAATAGCTTTATGCAGACTAATAACTCAAGGTGTACTTTGCATGATGATTGGTGTTCCTCTTTTTCCCTCAAAGGTCAGAGAAACTAGGGAAATTCTGAGACTGTGTTTTCTACCACTCATTAGAATATTGGGGCTTGAAAGCTGAAAGGCAATAAAACAACCAAAAGCATGTCATGAATATAACCTATGAAGTAAATGCAGGAATTTTCCCTGTATTTCTCAAATATTGGAGTATAAACTTTGTTCTGAATGCTAAATTTCAGTCTTGGATTAAAAATAAATAAATAAAAATAAAAATAATGAAAGTCAATTTCTTTCCTTGGTTTAAGTGTTTAAAATGACCTATTTTCCTCCAGAAAGCACCAATATAAATTATTTTTCAAGTTTTAATAGATACTTTCTTTCTACATATATGTTGGACAAGATTCTGAAAGATAATACTCCAAGAGAAATCTAAGTTACTAGATTACAGAACTAAGTCAGCTTTCTCAGGTGGCTAGAATAAATTTATAGATGGGTACTCTAGATGTTCCCAAGAGCCTCACCTCATTACTATATTCCATTCAGTCTTTTAATCAGAAAATGCTGTTATTTATTTATTTTTTTATTCTAACGAGACCATGTTATTGTTGTTGTGTGCCCTGGAATCGAGCAACCCTGTATTACAGAGTAGAACTGCCCTATAGGATTTCTTAGGCTGTAATATTTATGGGGGTAGATCACCAATCTTTTCTCCCTTGGAAAAGCTGGAGGGTTCAAACTGCTGACCTTTCGGTTATTAGCTGAGCGCTTAACCACTGTGCTACAAGGGCTCATTAACGAGACTATACTTGTTGCTGTCAGAGTCAATTCCAACTCACAGTGGCCCTAAAGGACAGAGTAAAATTGCCCTATAGGGTTTCAAAGAAGCAGCTAGTGGATTTGAACTGTCAAACATTTGGTTAGCAGTCGATCTCTTAACCACTGTGCCACCAGGGCACCATCCTGTTGCCGATGAATTGATTCCGACTCATAGCGACCCTACAGGACAGAACAGAGCTGCCCCATAGGGTTTCCAAGCAGCAGCTGGTGGATTCAAACTGCCGACCTTTTGGTAGCCTGAATAACCACTACACCACCAGGGCTCCCCAGGGCACCACAGGCAGGTAAAATTTAGCAAGCATTAGTTTCACTATTTTGTAGATTCTTGGCACAAGTTATTTATCAATACTTATCAGTTTGATCAATTAATAAATTGCTGGGAGGACAAGTTATCCCAGTTCTGTCCTCATTATTTAGAATTCAAGCCTCCCTTTTTGACATGGTTTCCCTCTTGCTGAACATAAACTTGTGAAAAGAATACAGAGAAAAGAAACCCAGGTCAATCTAAGAGAAAGGGAGAAGACTGAGGATTTATGCCCAAGAGGAATTTAACTTTAAATGAATCTTGAAGAAAGCCTAGAAATGATCCAGGTGGAGAAGAAATAAAAAAGCATACCAAGGAGATAAACCACAGCGTGTCAATTTCACAGAGGTGCCTTAAAGGCTTCCCTACTCCACAAAAGAACTTCTAGATATCTTGCAAAGCCTTTTAGTGTCAAGGAGTGATACTCATGAACTGCAAAAGCTTGTTGCCCAGGGGCAGGCTGGCGGCTCTGTTTTTCACAGTTTCTGGTTTGAGGCATACAAGTGTATTTATATTTTCACATTCCAAAATGGAATCAGAACAATCAAGGGTAACCAGATTAAGATCTCAGGAAACATTGCAATGCCAGAAAGATGAATATCAAGGTCCACCAGTGAGGAAGGAAATATTCCATCATGAAAATTTCATGAGATTTAAAAATATCTACTATGCAGTGTCTAGCTACTCAGAAACATTAAACTGAGACACATGTAAAGAGATACAGTCCAGCTGTGTTGCTCATTGGTCAAAATAGAAACCATATGGAAATATTTTTTGGCATAAGACTAAATTTAAAACAAGCAAGTCATTTTCAGAAAGCTGTTGAAGTGAATATTTTCATTTCCAAAGTTGTTTTTTAAAATTGCTTTTCCTCATGTGACTTTGAGTTGATTCAATACACCAAGATAATCCATTTGACTGATCACAGTAAACTCAATTTCTTTAGGTCTACTGACAGTCTATTCCAGCCTATACTGCTACTGGGGGTTCTATGGGGAGCCTAGCCTGATTCATATTATTCTGAAAACATATGAAAATCACATGAAACTATTCTGCAGAGGAGCACGCTAATTTGACATAGTCTTTTATTTTTACTCTCATTTAAAACTGACAGATTTTCACACCTGAAAGATGAGTGCAGTAACTGAAGTCTGAGAAATAGTATTTTTGTTTTAGTCTCAAAACTGAAAAAACATTGATGCCGGAGTTTGTGTGAAAATACTATCTGTTCATTTGTTAGGTACCACACAGAAATCAGATATTCTAACAAGAAGCTAATATGCGTTCTTTTTTAATAGCAAATTATGCCTGACCAAATGAATTTTTGTAATAGAGTGACAGTTACTCAGATAGGAGGTTAGCTACATGTCAATTGATTTGATTTCTGTAAGGTTTGTTATCCCTTCCATGGTATTTATATACAGGAGCTAGAAATTATGGTATTAATCATTATACTGTCAAGTAACCACACAGCTAGGTTAAGGGATGTATGCCAAACATAAACATCAATGATCTAGAAAAACTCTGGGAAACATGAGAAGGACTATTAAGTGATATCCTATTGTTCAACATTTTTATTTAATGACAAAAATAAGGAAATAAGGATACTGATCATGCAATACGCAGATCATTAGAAAATTTTCTTATATTTTGCATGAAAGGAAATAATTCAAAAGTTATTTAGTCAACTAAAGTGACAATGTAAAACAATACTTATCATCCCAAGATGAGATGAAATTACTAGGGATAAATTCAAGGCAGTGCATTTAAAACCAACAACATAAAGATAAGATGGGGAATTTCTGCAACAAATTAAGTATAACACAACCAATTTCTGAAAATCCCAAGTGATCACAAGTTGAATATGAATTGACAGTATATCATCATTATGAAGAAAGCCAATATACTTATGGACATTATGCTTGAAATACAAAAGATCTAGCAAAACAACTTGCATAGAATAAAAGTGTATGTGTGTGTGAGTGCATGTATAATGTTGCTGTTAGGTGCCATCGGTCAGTTCTGACTCATAGCAATCCTATATGTACAACAAAATGAAACACTGCTTGGTATAACATATAGTATTAATATATTAGATGATATATACTTTGTTATTTTGTCAGTATATATATAATACACTAATAACCATTGCCGTCTATTCCCTCTCATAGTGACCCTGTAGGACAGAGTAGAACTGCCCCATGGGGTTTCCAAGGAGCAGCTGGTTGATTTGAACTGCCAACCTTTTGGTTAGCAGCCCAGCTCTTAACCATTGTGCCACCATGGCTCCAATTCATGTTTACAACATATAAACACGACTTAAGGAATCATTCTTCCACAATTTGAACTTACAGAAAGAGCAATGCAGCAACAAAATTTTTGAATGTTTAAAAACTGAATAAATCCAAAGATAGGGCAAATTCCGTAGCCTGAATGGCTGTATACCAAATTGATATGTGTATGTGTGTGGAGGGTCGTGTATGTGCATGCACACACAGGTATGTGTATCTTTTACCGTTAAAAAAAATTTAGATGAGTATGTGTTAATTTACTTATGGTCTTGAAGAATATGAAGAATATTTACATTCTAACAGAAAATGACTTTAAGGCAGGAATATTTCAGTGAGCTATTTTAATTATCATGATGATCAAAGGTTAAATGAGCCGCCTTAGGAAGTTATGAAGAAGATATTCCTGAGGAATATATGAAAATAAAGTACAAATGTTTATTGTGGTGATTTGAATATTCATCTGTGTAAGGACAACCAAAGTACACCACCACTGAAACTCAGAGCCCAAAAGAATCAAAATGGTTATTCATGTCCATGCCCACGTGTTAAAGGTTACACATCTGAGACTCAAGGATGTAAACAATCTTGTCGAAGTTCAGAATAGGTGAGGTTTTTATTGACCTTCCCTAGAAATCATACTCCTAAATGATACTTAAAACTTCTGTAAACCAGTGTTCTCAGTTTGTATCAATGTGTAAGTCCTTTTTAAAGAACATAAGAACATTTTCTAAGAACCTCCATAACATATCTGAGAACTCCATTTTGAGAACAATCACTGGAGGTCATGAGTGATGTCCCAAGTATTTCAAATGAAAATTCTTAATCCCAACCAAAAAAGGGAATTTTTTCAAGTCAGTCATGTAGTCAATGAATGTTACTGTCACATGTTTCTTTTGTAGTCATCAGATTATCCTCACAGCTAGAAAAGATTTGGAAAATTTTTCAAATATAAGAGTAGCTTATATATTCTCCACTAAAACATAAATATCAAAAATCACAAGTAGTATTCATTGTTATAAAAATTTTAAAAATCTGTATAAACTCAATTTATCTTTCCCTTAAAAATCTTTCTGATGGAAATATTTGTTTGCTTACAAAAATGTCAAATAACTTTAGAATTATTTATTATGGCAGTGACTTCACAGAGAATTATGTATTTTTATCAGTATCAATAATCATCTGTGATTCCTCAATTCAAGTGTTTATCTTGATTATTAAAAATAGTATCTTGTCAAAATATAATGGCAGTATAAACCATACCCATGGTGGTGAGTTGATTCCAACTCATAGCAACTATAACCCATGGCAGTAGAGTCAATTCCGACTCACAGTGACTCTATGGTACAGAGTAGGACTGCCCCATAGGGTTTCCAAGGAGCAGCTGGTGGATTTGAACTGCCAACCTTTTGGTTAGCAGCCAAGCTCTTAACCACTGTGCCACCCACTACTGTAAGGAGCCCTGGTGGCACAATGGTTAAGAGCTCCACTGCTAACATAAAAGTCTGCGGTTCTAACTCACTAGCTGCTCTGCAGTAAGAAAAGTCCTGGCGATCTGCTCCTGTAAAAATTTCAGCCTAGGAAATCCTATGGGGCAGCTCTACTCTGATAGGGTTGCTAGGAGTCGCAACTGATTTGACAGAACACAGCAACAAGAACATAGCACTACTACAGAAATATTTATATCAAAATAAATACTTATAATGAGATGACAAAATAGTACAGAGATATTATTTTACTGAAGTAGAGTTAAAATAATAAAACAAACAGCTTGCAAATATTTATGAAATATTGAAGACTTAAATATCTCATTTTTAGATTAAATATTTTAATATTAATTCATAATAACAGATAGGGAGAAATGATACAACCAGAACTGATTATAAACAGATCTAAAACTTAAGAATATTAAGCTCTTAAATACAAATCTCTGAATAGAGATATTATTTCAGAAATAAAAATATTATATTCAATATGTTAAATTCTTCTATACTTGTGTATATATATCAAAATTCACTTTTTTGTGAAAAAGAAAGAAAAAAAGTCTCAACTTTATATCCATATGTGTGGGTCTATATGTTTGTATAAGCATAGACAAAAAGAATATTAACTATGGTTACTTCAGGGACTTGTGATGAAAGGGAACTATCTCTATTTACTCTGTATACCTTTATGTACTTAGAATTATTACCATGAGCATATATTAGCTTTACATTTTTGAAATATACTGTTAGTATATAAAATAAGTTTATAAAGCCAAAATTTTACATTTACTTTTTCTTCCTGACACCTCCTATTCCTACCCTTTAAAATATTTGTAATAACAAAATAAAACTAAGCAAATCAAAATGGAAATAATATAAAGGTCCACCAAACAAGATTTATAAAATCAATTATAAGAAAGAGCACAGTGCTGTGCTTATTAAAAATAATGTATTATATCTATAAGTACTGCTAACTATATAATAAGATATATTCATTTACAAAAACAAAGTCCAGAGGAATACATATGATTCTAGTTGTAGAACTACAAACAAAATTTACATATATATGTTTATACATATAAACATAATTTTACAATATGCTGATCTATCTACCTATCTACCTATCTATCTATCTATCATCTATTAGTTCCTGGAAGAATTCTCAAGAAATTATCTACAGTAGTTTAGTAGCAGAACTGAGGGTCCACTTTCCACACTGATTTTTTCCCCACTGTGTTAAACAAAATAAGACGATAAAGTATAATTATCTTACTCAAAACCCTTAGATTTTGTTATTATGTATCAAATTAATCATAAAAATAGGATTTTTTTGCCTATCTCTAAATATTTTATAAAATATACTTTGACATATGTCAACATTTTTTCAGGAGATTTTAAGTTGTACATTGATAATTTTATTATAAATATATAAAGGAAAAACCTTAATTTTCCTATCTTATAGTCACATTTTTAAAGTTTCAACAAGTAATTTTAAAGTTTCAAAAGCCCCCTTTCACTCTTAAGGTTTTATGAAAACTGTTTAATTGTTCCCAAGGAAAACTAAAATATTAAGAAAATAAATAAATAAGTAAAAGTTGGCCATGCAGGGCTTCTGAAGAACTACCAGTGAAAAAGTTGGCATCCCAAACCAGTTTATTGCATCCATGTATCCTCTTAAACTAGTAGATATATCTTTTACTTGTCCCTATAAGTTTATCCTTTCGCTATTTTGCAGGATTCTTTTAAAATCATAACTAGCTATATTATTTTCTCCTGTTTCATTTGCTATCTAAAAACTTCTCTTTGTGCCCATAAACTTTTTGTTTTCCAAATCACTTAAACTTTCTAACCGTAATTGTAGTACTTACAAGAGCTTTCTTATTTTTCGACATTGTGATTATGCCTTCTCTAAAATGTGTGTCCTGGGTGCTCTAAACCTTTCATGAGAGTTATCAAATTCCAGTAATCAACAGAAGATATGAAACATTCTAAGCTGGTTTGCTAAACTGTATTAACCACAGATTTTGTTTAGAGATAATTCAAAGGAGATGTAAAATAAATACTTAAACAACAGGTCTTCGATTTCATATCGCATGTATCTTCTTTATTTCATCAGTGTTTACACTCCTTATTTTCTTTGAGGATTCTATGGCTTTATAGAGAACACATATTATGTTGAAATACTACTGATTACTTTCCCAATACATCATGTGTACCAATTTCCATTCCATTTGAAAGATGAAAGGCCACTTTAGAGCTATTTTTATGTCTCTGGCCCACAGTTTAGAACTCAGTCACTTGACTCTTTAAGTGGGACTGTGTAGATTTATGGAGTCTCTGGTGGCACTCAGCTGCTAACTGAAAAGATCGCAATTCAAGTCCTCCCAGAGGTGGCTCTGAATAAAGAACTTGTAATCTACTTCCAAAAGATCAGCCATTAAAAACCCTACGGAGCACCGTTCTTCTCGGACACACATGGGGTTGCCATAGGCTAGATGGCAAGTGGTTTTTGTTTCATGTAGATTTATGAGCAGGAAGATAGCAAGACAAGTTCTTTCTGGAGCATTCAAAACCAGTCTGGTAAAAAGCACAGTACTCAAAAGAAAGCATAAAATTAATTTCCACAGTGATCAGAGGTTTGGGCTTGTTGTAATTTGGAATAACCTGCTCAGGTATTAGTGAAGTAGTATATATTTATAATAATTATGGAAGAAAAGTGAATAGGACAGATGATAAAAGGGGAGTACTGATGAGCTATGATTAAAAGTCTCTGTAAATTATATGTTTAAAATATCTGCAAAAAGCCTATATGAGTTCACAGATGTTAAACATATATAATTCTACCTAGATTCTAAGTTAATCAATGTTCTCTATTTCAGCCATGTCTATTTCAACAGCTTTGCTGTTGGTATTGAAACCAGAAATATATGTCAGAATCTAGGAGGCGGAAGCCCTAATTCAGAGTAATATTAAACTTTCTCATAGATTCTCAGTCAGAAACTCACTTAGTTAAAAAAAAAAAAAAGTTTATTTTATTTATCTTAATTAGTTCTCAATGGATTGTGGTGTGTGTGTGTGTAAGACAGGTCACAGTGACTTTTTTAAGTTTTTTCTTTAAGTCAAGTAGTACCATAATGCACTGTAAAGTTACTCCATTAGGAATGCATTGTTTTTTCAGAGTAAAAATTCTGATTTCTAGGAATCTTTGTAATTTAAAAAAAAAAACACAGCTGCTTATCTCAAGTGAATATATTTTCTTACTTTGTAGAAACGTCTTGTCAAACACCAAGAGGATGAATGCTGAATAACTATGGCCTAGTAATAAGATTGGAAGGAGCGCTGGTGGCAATAGTTGAGCACTCGGCTGCTAACCGAAACGTTGGCAGTTTGAATCCACCAGCCACTCCACAGGAGAAAGATGTGGCAATATGCTTCTATAAAGATTACAGCCTTGAAAACCCCATGGGGCAGGTATACTCTGTCCTGTAGGATCGCTATGAATCGTAATAGACTCGATGACACCCAATAACATTAATAAGATTGCAACTTAATTGTGTGCCGAGTAACACGATCCAAGAGACTGTCTAGAGGCTTAAAGAAGGATGCGGTAAATTCTTGAAGGAAAGTGTCTCAATAAGAAAACAAAACAAATCAAAAAACACCTTACCACACTCCCAATTACAGTATATGAAGCAAACTATTTCTAATTCTGGGATTGGAAAACCTTTCTCTTCTAGATCTATTATCTGTTGATTTTTACCTGGTCCCCTGACACGCTCTTCTTTCCATGTCCATTGCTTCTACACCTCATTGTTATCATTTTATGAGTAAATTAATCAAAGATCCTAAGTAGTCTTCTGGTCTCCGACACCTCTTCTTGCCTATGTAGAGGCTGCACAGTTAAAAGATGTACTCTCCCAAATTCAGACATCTGTCTGTGCTTTATACGGGATAAAATTGATTACTTTCCCAATTAAACTTGATATTCCAATGCTCAAGGATGGTCTCCATTATTCCACAACTTTACCATGTATTTAATCATTTCATTGCCTATGTTCTCTCTTATGATGCAATAACAATTTCTTCTGTTTTTTTTTTCCTCTCTCTGCCTTTCACCTTCACCCTCCCGCCACCCGATATAATTGCTAGTCTGTTGTTAAAGTTCAGTTCAAATGTTTAGTACACTTTTAAGCCTTCTTTGAGAACCTCAGGGAAAAATTATTCACTCCTCACAATATACTCCCTGTTATGGGTTGAATTATGTCCCCCAAAAATATATGTTTTAAAACACGACCTCTATGCCTGTGGTTATAATTCCATTTGGCAATGGGTCGTCTTTGCTATATTAATGAGGCAGGATTAGTGTAGGGTGTATCTTGAGTCAATCTCTAGTGAGATATAAAAGAGATTAAATAAGCTAGCAGAGAAGAGCGGGGGAAGAGAGATGCTAAGCCACATGAATATCGCCCAGGAGCAGAAGCTCAAAGAGACAAGGACCTTCCTACAGAGCCGACAGGGAGAGAGAAAGCCTTCCCCTAGAGCCGGCACCGTAACTTCGGACTTCTAGCCTCCTAAACTGTGAGAAAATAAATTTCTGTTTGTCAAAGCCACCCATTTGTGGTATTTCTGGGAAAGCAGTACTAAGATACTCCCTTATCATTTGTCTTTCTCACTAGCTACTTATACATACCTCTGTTTCTACCATAAATCCTATGCATTCCTTGAAGGCAGTGGTCGGCTCCTCCTCATTTTTGTATCTATAGTATCTGGCACTCAGTAGGAATTCAATAAAGGTACACAATTGCTTATCTGTGAGTTATGTGCATTATACACTTTTATTAATGCAAGACTGACGTTGGACTTTTGGTCATTTTCTACTTTTAAACAGGAGTTTATTTCTTAGGTTTTTCTTCTGCATTCATGTTAATAAAAGGGAAATGTCGAATAAATTCATAAAAACAGCATCTGTGACTTTGGGGGAAAGCATTAAGGCATTTTATCTCAGCCAGCTTTCTCTCTCACAAGTAGGCCCCTTAACTACAAGTGGGATTTAATTGCTCCTTAAGTACATCTAACATTTATGCTTCCACAATATTGCCCACTAGCCATTTAGCACTTCTGTGGTAGTTTCCTTACCGAAAACTCATCAATTTTACTGTGAATTCTTACTCATATTCAAAAGTATCAGCACAGAAAAATAAAAAAAAATCAGTTGTTTGTTCAATGCCAAGTTCAGCAATTTTTTTTTCAAGAAAGTGAATGAGTTAAAGTAATAAGACATACACTGAAAATCCAAGTTTATGAATAGAGTAATCATTACAAAATAACAGAAACTTACATCTATTTGGAGACTTTACTTAGGCTTCTTCCTGTCTAGAGAAAATATTTAGTTATGTGTTCCATTGTGCCAAGGACAGACTGGCCCTTTCCAGACACTTACCCTCTGACAGCATGAATAAGTCTCAATGATGGATAGGCAGTTCGCACTCTCAGTTTATTCTTAAGAATTAATGCATTAACCCACTCCACGTGCTTCTCTCCTCCTTTGACCATGAAAGCAGGGATCCAAAGGACACTGTCATTCAGCATGGAGAGTCTATGCACAAACTTTTCTCTGTCACTCTCATTCCGGAAGCCTCCAAATGCTCTTTGTACAACTGATGGATTCATGGTAATAAAATCAGATTTAGTTCCCACATCTGCAGCAAACTCCACCACGGGGGCTAAATTACACCTAAAGAGGGGAAAAAATGGACAAATGAAAAATAAATATGAAACATTTACTCCTAAAACAGTCTGCATGAAAATAAGAGTGGGGAACAAATGTAAGACATTTTCACACCAGGTGGGGAGAAAAAAAAAATTAAAGATAATCTCCCTGGTAAAATTACATTTTCACTAAGTGTTCACACATTGAGAAATATTATTCTCAATAAGGATGTGCACCCTTAGTATAGGTTTCAAAGTGTCACTTATATTAATCCCACTTGTCTAAGAATACTCTCTGCTGTTATCTATACAACAGCACATGACAGGAATTCCTAATAGATGATTTTATGATGGTAAATTTACAAGGGCTCTTTTGCCATGCAGTAGGCAATCTAAACTGTATGCTGTTCTATATGTAAGTAAAACACATTGGATTCGAGTTACCAATCTGCACCACTTTTCAAGCTTAAGTCATTTGAACAACTTTATACATGTAAGTAAATGAAGATGGCTTTCCTATACCCTCAGGTTAAGGGAAAAGAACAATTCCCTTGACCATTTTCCACAGCCATATTTGCAATACCCTTCTATAGGCCTAAATGGGAATGCAAAGTAAGAAAAATGGAGTTGTCACATTTAATATGCATTTTGAGATTTTTAAGCAATGCAAAAACTACTTTATGTTCCTTTTGAGGACATCCTGCACACCAAGTGCCTGTCTTCCCTGTTAGGCCACATGCTCCCTCTTGAGAAGTGAGGGAATCTGTGTGTCCTGCACCCATCAGTGGCTCCATGGGAGAAAAGTGTGGCAGTCTGCTTCTGTAAAGATTACAGCCCTGGAAAACCTCTGAGTAGGAATCGATTCAATGGTAACAAGTTCTCAAGAGCTTCACTAAGTGCCTGGACTTGCTTTTCTTCTTGTAAAGAAAGAAAGCTTTGGAAAGCACCTTGAATTTCATATCCAACCAATTAGTGATGCTTCTTTGAGTCTGTCACATAGATCTTTGGGTACTTAACTTTAAAAAGCTATACTTTAAAAACTATTTTTTAACTTTCTAAAAAGGCAAGTTTTAATCAGCTGATAGGTGAAAAATTGTATTTTTAACAAGAGTTTCCTAAACTGAGAAAAAAAAAATTATTTGAATTTATTCAGTCTATACCCCCTTGAAAATAAATACACACATACAGTAGATGGTTTTTATTTTTATTTTTTTCAGCTTTTTAAGGGAAGGGAAAATAAGCCAATTTCACGCTTCTGCAGTTTTGCTTGCATTATGACACTTGCTCACATTTCTCTTCCTCGTGCATTTTGATACATTCATTAAATTATCAAACATGTTAAATTTAATTAAAAAGTTAATGTCTGATGTGCTATTGAAAATACTGGCTTGTATATCCTTTCTTGTCTCTCTTAATTAATACACCTTATTACTTTCCAGATCTCTGACTACATTTAGCAACTAAAAGAAATATCTTTCATGTAACACAATTAAGCAAATTCTGTTACCTAGGGTGAGCTACTCAGAGAAAACAAACAAAAATTAACACATTACTTAGAAATCAATACTCATTTCTGTTTATACATCTTTAATTACACCTACTAAATTATATGACAGAATACTTACTTGTCCCTACCCATGATCCATGCCACTATTTGAAATTAGACATTATTCATCCCTGTCACAGTAAAGATATTATGAACAGGACTGTCCTAAATAAGAACTACTACATGTGAAAAGAAACCAAAGTGAACATGTTACAGTCGGATCCACAGAAGAATGAGAGCTTGATAATCTTAAAATCCTAAAATATACTCCATGCAAGCTTTAAAAGTAGTCTAAAATCCTAATCAATATGAGTATAATACGAATTTGAATACTGTGGGGTAAAGTGCATTCTGAACATCATTATTACGGACATTTTTCCTTCCTCAGGGAAAAGAAGAGAATACTTGTTAACATTACAGTTAATCTCAGAGGAGATGGCTTCAGACATACCTTTCTGCTATAAGAATTCCTCAGCTATATCTTTCAGAGAATTTCAACTGTAGAAACATAACAACTATATTTTCTCTAAAACTGCAAAAATAGTCAGCATCACGACAGTTAAAGACAGCAAAAATAATCATATTCTGCTAAATTACCTGTGTAGGAATAAGGTCAATTACTTTGTGCTTTTCATTGCTTCTCTTATCACATGTTTTACAACCTTCCCCTTCCCCCATGTTTACCAACACTCAGTCTTCTAGGATTGACTCAACCTGTTTCTAAAACATAACTGTATAACCACAAATTTTAAGCATCAATAAGGTTGGGTGTTGTAAAGACAGGTAATTTCCACTTTGTAAGCAAAAAGAAACTAATAGAATGATACTATTTTTGGAGTACGGGTTGACCTGGAAGACAAACCAACATATCTGCTGCAATTAAAGAACAACTGGACCGATAAGCAACATTATGATCAATACAGAAAAGATTGTAATTTGTCAAGGATTTCATTTTACTTGGATCCACAATCAACACCCATGGAAGCAGCAGTGGAGAAATCAAAAGATGCGTTGCTTTGAGCAAATCTGCTGCAAAAGACCTCTTTAAAGTGCTAAAAAGCAAAGATGTCAGTTTGGGACTAACCTGCACACTGACCCAAGCCATGGTGTTTTCAGTCGCCTCATATGCAAATGAAAGCTAGATGATGAATAAGGAAGACTGAAAAAGAATGGACGACTTTGAATATTAATCTATTGAATATAACATGGAATGCCAAAAGAATGAATAAATCTGTCTTGGAAAAAGTACAACCAGAATGCTCCTTAGAAGCAAGGATGGTGAGACTAAGTCTCACAGATTTTGGATCTGTTATCAGGGAAGATCAGTCCCTGGAGAAGGACATCATGCCTGGTAAAGTAGAGGGTCAGCAAAAAAGAGGCAGACCCTCAATGAAATGTTTTGACACAGTGGTTGCAACAATAGGCTCAAGCATAACAATTGTGAGAATGGGCAGTGTTTTGCTCTGTTGTACGTAGGGTCCTTATGAGTTGGAACTGACTCGACAGCACCTAACAACAACAAAGTCAATGGGGTTCTAACTAAAGGAACAACAGAACATCAAAGCTTAATCAATCCACATGAACTTTATTGTAGTTTTTATGACCTGAGCATAGCACAACAGGACATTGTGAGGGATGGCAATTGAGGTACTAAAAACAGTGTGACAGGAAGCAGGGCTAAGATGGCAGAGTAGTCAGACAATTTCAGTGGACCCTCTTACAGCAAAGACCTGAAAAAACAAGTGAATCAATTCTATATGACAATCTAGGAGCCCTGAACATCTAAGGCAAAGTTGAGGAACCAGACTGAGTGGCAGGGGGAGGGAGAGAAGGTTTGGAAGCAGCGAGGAGTTGTCATACCTGACCTGGTGAGAGTCTAAGCCCGTCAGGCCCGATCAGCTCAAGGGTGAGGGGTGAGGCAGGCAAGCAGCAGTACTCGGGAGGCATATTCTGCACTGAGACAGACCCAGCTGCAGACAGTCTACTTGGCCATCCAGAACCAGTGAGAAGCAGCCCTAGATCACCGAAAGATAAGTACTTGTGTCTGGCCTACTGCGCAGATCAAAAATACCCCCCTTAGGGAAAAAGCTCTCTCCCATTTACTTCCTTGCTCCCTGCTCTGCACTGGATCGCAGACCGGCTTCAGCAATCGACAAGCCCCATGGGCCAGAAGTAGGATCCCTCACACAAACGGAGCCATTCTCCCTGCCTTGGAGAGTGAACAAACTAACAAACAGGAGAAAAAATAAACGGCCGGCTCCCCTAAGCCAGGAACCCAGGGTAGGGACAGATCCTTTTCCTAGGCGCAGGCATAAGGGATCATGGACTTTAAGTTTCTTTCCCCCTGCAGAGACTTGTGCGGGCCCATTTCAACAGCATAGGCCCTCATCAGTGCAGTACAACAGGGTACATACCTGAAGTTTAACTTGAACTGTTTCAGCTGTGCAGTGGCAGGTTTGTGACATTTGACACTGCTCTGTTCATTAAGCAGGGTCTTCACCTACCCACACCAGGGGCCTGAGGACTGGTGGCACCACCCAAGCCACCTAGCCACCTGCGACAGGGGTCCAAGAATAAAAGGCGCCTCCCCAGTCCTTACAGCCAACAGCACTGGATGCTCATAGTCTGGCTGCAAAAACCTACCCAACTACACGCTCTAGGGAACAGGGACACGCCTTCCTCTTGGACACTCAGGGGTGACCGTCAGCGCCCTGCCTTGTTCAGAGTGCGTCCACTGCAGCCAGATGCCTGTGACTACATCAATCACCCATGCCTATCTAGGACTGTAGGTGAGAGCCTACACCACACATTTGGTGGCATTCTACCTGGGCATCTGAGCTGAATCCACACAGGAGGAGTGGGTGGACTCCTGAGCTCACATACCTAGTAACAGATCTAACCACCTAGTGACAGGACATTAGAGCTTCAAAGGTGACAATAATCAAACTAGCTCATACAAGCAGCCTATTTAGGCATATCAAAACAAAACAAGAAGCTAGGATACAGCAAGCAAATATAAAATAAAAAAAATTAATAACTTATTGATGGCTGGGAGACAATAGTCAATATCAAATCACATAAACAGGCAATCCATGACGGCTTCAGCAAGCTCCCAAAATAAAGAATCTAGAAATTTTCCAGAGGAGGAAAACTTCCTGGAATTACCAGAGACAGAATACAAAAGATTAATATACAGAACTCTTTAAGACATTAGGAAGGAAATTAAGCAAAATGCAGAACACGCAATAAAGGAAATTAAAAACATTAGAGAACATAATGACAAATTTAACAGGCTGCAAGAATCCATAGAGAGACAGCAATCAGAAACTCAGAAGGTTAACAATAAAATTACAGAATTAGACAACTCAGTAGAAAGTCATAGGAATAGAATTAAGGCAATGGAAGTCAGAATTAGTGAGACTGAAGATAAAACACTTGACACCAACTTATTTGAGGAAAAATCAGATAAAAGGATTTTAAAAAATGAAGAAATCCTAAGAATTATGTGGGACTCTATCAAGAGGAATCACCTACGAGTGATTGAAGTACCAGAACAGGGGGAGATAACAGAAAAAACAGAGAGACTTGTTAAAGATTTGTTGACAAAAACTTTTGTGATATCATGAAAGATGACAAGATATCTAACCAAGATGCTCATCAAACCCCACATAAGGTAGATCCCAAAAGAAAGTCACCAAAGCATATTATAATCAAACTTGACAAAACCAAAGATAAAAAGAGAATTTTAAGAGTGGCTAGGGATAAATGAAAAGTCATCTATAAAGGAGCATCAATAAGAATAAGCTCAGATTACTCAGCAGAAACCATGCAAGCAAGAAGGCAATGGCATGACATATATAAAGCCTGAAGGAAAAAACTGCCATCTAAGAATTATATATCCAGCAAAACTGTCTCTCAAATATGACGATGCAATTAGGGTATTTCCAGATAAACAGAAGTTTAGGGAACTTGCAAAAACCAAACCAAAATTACAAGAAATACTAAAGGGTGTCGTCCAGTTAGAAAAGCAATAACATCAGATAACAACCCAAGACTAGAACACAGGATAGAGCAACCAGACATCAACCCAGGTATGGAAGTTACAAAAATAAATCAAAGCTAAAACACTGAAAATAGGGAAACAGATGTCATATGTAAAAGATGACAACATTAAAACAAAAAAGAGGGACTTTAAAAATGTAGACATAGATTTTGCATATGGAGAGGAAGTCAAGGTGATATAAAGAAATAAAAGACTGGTATAAACTTAGAAAAATAAGAGTAAATATTAAGGTAACCACAAAGGAAACTAACAAGTCCACAAGTCAAAATAAAAACCTAGAAAAATATAAAGACTCAGCAAACACAATATCAACAACAATGAAAAAGATGAAAAGAAAATACATAAAAAGAAAATGACGCAGCATGGAAAATGAAGTGGAACAAAGAAACTGTGAAGGACACACAAAAAAGGACATCAAAATGACTGCACTAAACTCATATCTATCAATAATTACACTGAATGTAAATGGACTAAATTCACCAATAAAGAGACAGAGAGTGGCAGATTGGAGAAAAAACCACGATCAGTCTATATGCTGCCTACAAGACGCATACCTTAGACTTAAAGACACAAACAAACTAAAACTCAAAGGATGGAAAAAAATATATCAAGCGAACAATACTCAAAACAGAACAGGAGTGGCAATATTTATCTCTGACAAAATAGACTTTAAAGTAAAATCCACCACAAAGGATAAGGAAGGGCACTATATAATGATTAAAGGGTCAATACACCAAGAGGACATAACTATAATAAATATTTACCCACCCAATGGCAGGGGTCCAATATACATAAAATGAACTCTAACAGCACTGAACAGAGAGATAGACAGCTCCACAATAGTAATAGGAGATGTCAACACACCACTTTCGGTGAAGGACAGAACATCCAGAAAGAAGCTCAACAAAGACACGAAAAATCCAAATTCTACAATCAACCAACTTGTTTTGATAGACATATACCGAACACTCCACCGAAAAGCAACCAAGTATACTTTCTTTTCCAATGCACATGGAACATTCTCCAGAACAGACCAATATTAGGCCATAAAGCAAGCCTTAACAAAAACCAAAGCATCAAAATATTATAAAGCAGCTTTTCTGACCATAAAGCCATAAAAGTAGAAATCAAAAACAGAAAAAGCAAGGAGAAAAAATCAAACACTTAGAAATGAAACAACACCATGCTCAAAAACTACTCGGTTGTAGAAGAAATTAAGGATGGAATAAAGAAATTCATAGAATCAAACAAGAATGAAAACACATCCTACCAGAACCTTGGCGAAACAACAAAAGTAGTGCTCAGACGTCAGCTTATAGCAATAAATGCACACATCCAAAAAGAAGAAAGGGCCATAATCAAAACATTAACCCTACAACTGGAACAAGTAGAAAGACAGCAG
>NW_004443968.1:17272214-17292794 GCF_000243295.1 Trichechus manatus latirostris
AAAAAAAAAAAAAAAATTCACCATGATCGAGTGGGATTTATACCAGGTATGCAGGATGGTTTAACATTAGAAAAGCAATCAATATAATCCATCACATAAATAAAACTAAAGACAAGAACGACATGATCTTATCAATTGATGCAGAAAAGGCATTTGACAAAGTCCAATACCGATTCAACATAAAAACTCTCAATAAAATAGGAATAGAAGGGAAATTCCCCAAATTCCCCAATATAATTAAGGGCATTTGTAGAAAGCCAACAGCCAACATCATCCTAAATGGAGAGACTTTGAAAGCATTCCCCTTGAGAATGGGAACCAGACAAGGATGCCCTTTATCACAACTCTTATTCAACATGGTGCTGGAGGTTCAAGCCAGAGCAATTAGGTTAGAAAAAGAAAAAGGGCATCCATATTCTTAGGGAAGAAGTCAAAGTATCTCTATTTGCAGACAATATGATCTTATACATAGAAAACCCCAAAGAATGAATAAGAAAACTACTGGAACTAATAGAAGATTACAGCAAAGTTTCAGGAGACACATAAACATACAAAAATCAGTTGGATTCCTTTACACCAACAAAGAGAACCTCCAAGAGGAAATCACCAAATCAGTACCATTTACAATAGCCCCCAAGAAGATAAAATACTTAAGAACAAATCTAACCAGAGATGTAAAAGACCTATACAATGAAAACTATAAGACGCTACTGCAAGAAACCAAAAGAGACCTGCATAAGTGGAAAAACATACCTTGCTCATGGTTAGGAAGACTCAACATTGTGAAAATGTCAATTCTACCCAAAGTGATTTACAGATAAAATGCAATCCCAATCCAAATACCACTGGCATTTTCTAATGAGAAGGAGAAAAAAATCACCAACTTCATATGGAAAGGGAAGAGGCCCCGAATAAGTAAAGCATTACTCAAGAAGAACAAAGTGAGAGGTCTCACACTATCTGATTTTAGAACCATTATACCGTCACGGTAGTCAAAACAGCCTGGTAGTGGTACAACAGTAGATACATAGACCAACAGAACAGAATTGAGAATCCAGACATAAATTCATCCACCTATGAGCAGCTGATATTTGACAAAGGTCCTAAGTTCGTTAATCGGGGAAAAGATAGGCTCTTTAACAACTGGTGCTGGCATAACTGGATATCCATCTGCAAGACCCATATCTCATACCATGCACAAAAACTAAAAAATAGGGACAATGCTAGGAGCCCTAATACATGGCATAAACACTATATGAACCATTAGTAACAATGCACAAACACCAGAAGAGAGACTAGACAACCGGGAGCTCCTAAAAATCAACACTTACGCTCATCAAAAGACTTCACCAAAAGAGTGGAAAGACAACCTACAGACTGGGAAAAAAAATTCAGCTACGACAAATCCGGTCAGCGTCTAATCTCGAAAATCTACAAGATACCGCAAAACCACAACAATGAAAGGACAGATAACCCAATTAAAAAATGGGCAAAGGATATGAACAGCCACTTCACCAAAGAAGATATTCAGGTGGCTAACAGACACATGAAGAAATGTTCACGATCATTAGCAGATCAAAACTACAATGAGATATCATCTCACCCCAACAAGGCTAGCATTAATCCAAAAAACACAAAATAATAAATGCTGAAGAAGTTGTAGAGAGACTGGAACACTTATACACTGTTGGTTTGAATGTAAAATGTTACAACAACTTTGGAAATCGATTTGGTGCTTCCTTAAAAAGCTAGAAATAGAAGTACCATATGATCCAGCTATCCCACTTCTTGGAATATATCCTAGAGAAGTAAGAGCCATCACAAGAATAGATGTATGCACACCCACGTTCACTGAAGCATTGTTCACAACAGCAAAAAGATGGAAACAATCTAGGTGCCCATTAATGGATGAGTGGATAAACAAATTATGTTATATCCTCACACTGGAATACTAAGCAACAATAAAGAACAATGATGAAGTCGTGAAACATCTTATAAGATGAAGGAATCTGGAGGGCATTATGCTGAGTGAATTTAGTCAGTCATAGAAGGACAAATACTGTAGAAAACCACTATTATAAGAACTTAAGAGAAGGTTTCAACACAGAATACAACATTCTTTGATGGTTATGAGGGTGTGGAGGGTGGGGGTTATTCACTAACAAGATAGTAGACAAGTATTGTCTTAGGCGAAGGGAAGGAGAGCACACACTACAGGGGACGTCAGCACAATGGGACTAAACCAAAGCTAAGAAGTTTCCTGAATACAGTCAAACATTTTGAGGGACAGAGCAACAAGGGTAGGGATCTGGGGACCATGCTTTCAGGGGACATCTAGGTCAGTTGGCATAAAAAAGCTATTAAGAAAATGTTCTGCATCCTACTTCGGTGAGTGGTATCCGGGGTCTTAAAAGCTTGCAAGCGGCTATCTAAGATGCATCAGTTGGTCCCAACCACCTGGAGTAAAGAAGAATGAAGAACACCAAAGACACAAGGAATGTATTAGCCCAAGAGACAGAAAGGGCCACTTAAACCAGAGACTTCATCAGCCTGAGACCAGAAGAACTAGATGGTGCTTGGCTAGCACCAATGATCGCCCTGACAGCGAATACAACAGAGAGTCCCTGATGGAGCAGGAGAAAGGTGGGGTGCAGAACTCAAATTCTAGTAAGAAGTCCAGACTTAATGGTCTGACTGAGACCGGAGGAACCTTGGAAAGCATGGCCCCCAGATTCTCTAACAACCCAGAACTAAAACTATTTCCAAGGCCAGCTCTTCAGACAGGGATTGGACTGGACAGTGGGACATAAAGTGATAACTCATGAGGAGTGTGTCTCTTAGCTCAAGTAGGTACAAGAGATTAAACAGGCAGCTTCTGTCCAGAGGTGAGATGGGAAGGCAGAGAGGGTTAGGAGCTGGTTGATTGGTCATGAGGAATTCGGGGTGGAAAGGAGGAGTATGCTGTCACAGTAAGGGGAGGGCAATTAGGGTCACATAACAATGTATGTATAAATTTTTGTATGAGAGATTAACATGAAATGTAAACTTCATTTAAACTACAACAATAAAAAATAAAAAAATAAAAACGTGACAGAAAGATACATCATAAATATAACCTATGCTGGAGTCCAGCTTGTTCATTTTCCTAGGAGTGACTATGTCTACTTTTTCACTGGAAAAGAAGATCCACATTATGTCTATATATGGCCAGTAAATTAACCACTCCATGGTTGAGTCAGATATTTAAACATATATTTAGTTGAATGTCACATAACCAGAGCAAGACTTAAGAAAGCCAAAACAATCAAACAGCTGTGTAGTACTCTAGCTAATTCATTAGGCTTGTGAATTTTACCATTATTAGCAAAAATATTGCTGATTGAGTAAGATGATGAATGAATTCACAATCACACAAATTTCATCTTTCTCTTTTTAAATCTTCTTAGGGGTTATAGTATTCAAAGGAGCCAGAATGTGTCCCAAGCATTTATGAAGTAATTCATTGTTACACGTGCTATTCTTAACATTATAAAACAGAAGAGTGGACAATTTTTAATGCTGCACTTTTATGAGTTAAAACTGCTGAGTACATAAGAATATTTAATAGACTTAAGCTCTATCATCTTCAGCCTAATTAAATCTATTTTTATATTTTTCTTTTTGACTTGCCAAAAATATGAAAACATATACACAGGATTAGGGGTATGGGCCAAACTCCCTATTTAATCTGCCTGTTCTCAATTTATTTGTGCTTATTCTCCATTATTGATTAAACACCTGCAGGAATGCAGATAGCTCTGCTTATACTCTAGATCACTGAATTCTCTCCTGATCTCACACTAGATCTGATTGCCTCTCAACATTTCTTATATGCAGAATTGAATGTACTTTCATTTATTTCAAGGTTATATAAAATGTTTATTTTAAAATGCATGAAGAAAGTAATGTTTACTTGATCTATAAACACCTCAAGATCACAGAACTCCCTAGCAAGAAGTATCTCTTATATTTGTCAATATTTTCTACATTTTTCTTGTAAGTTTTATTTCAGTAGTCGAGCCAACTAGGAGATCCCTCTTCCATTTACTCAACTGGCATTTATCGAGAATTTATTGCACAAACACTACCTACAGTAAGTGCTCAGAACTTTTTTCCAGCTCAAATTTATGCTATTTTACAATGACTTAACATATTCTAAAATATAATCTTGTCAGTTATTATTAATAATAGCAATAAGATAATGTTCATTAAGTCATCTATCCATTTATTCATTCTATGGTGTGTTTTGTACATTTGTGCTACGTGCAGAACTAGTCATCTGAGATGCTGAGGTGAAACATGATGTACTGTGGTAAAGGGAGGTTATTCATTACATCTTTACATATATAACTTAGATTATATGAGAAAAAATAATCAGAGGTGGATTCCAAACTAAACTATTCTTTCCCACCTTCAGTTAATATACAAACAGTATTACTCAAACACATGGGTATCATCATTTTTCTCATTTGTTCAATTCACCTTTGCCTTTCTTCTATGCTACACTGAAATCCCTCAGTCAAAACATCAGTACCAATGGAACTATCTTTGCCAATCCACTGTGAAATGTGAGAGAGCTTCTTCTCTTTCCTGTCCCCAGAAGTAACTTCTGGATCCCGTCTGCTCTCATTCTGCTTCTCAGCTTAAAGATCCAAGAGAACAAGGACTCTTTGTTGTCTGTTTGCTTTGAGACTTTGCTGTTACCCTCTCAAAATTGCTAGGGAGAGCTGAAATATACAACTTGTCAATTTCTCTCTCTGGATGTGAGAGCAGTATGTTCCAAATATACTTGAAACCAATTATTTTGCAATATTTTGAGGTAAGTAATAGTATTATCTTTGCTTTAGGGATGAGGAACTAACATCAGAGTGGTTAAGAAACATGTCCAAGGCCATAGAGCTTGTAAAAGACAAACACAATCTAGTTTGGAATGACTTCAAGGCATGAGTTCTAACTGATTTCATTCATACATGTGATTTTCTTTCAGAATTATGGATGTGCTCATACATTCAACATCCTTCACCCCAACCATTCTGTAGGAAAAAGAGGGCTTCATCATTTAGCCCTGGGTTTTAGTCTCAGACTTCTAGGACATGAGAATATTATACAAGGCCACTCAGCCATGGCATTCCCAAATCCTGAGCCGTGTTATTAAACAGAGGGTTTTAAATATCTAAAACATAGAAATAATATCTATGTCTCAGATATCTCTAGGGAAAGAATTTTCAAAATCCTAAAAGGATTAAATAACTAATTGATAGGACTTTTTTTGAAGTATGAAGTGTAGGATTTGAAGCTGATTTATACGTGGAAACCATTATGTAGAAAAGTATAAGAAATATAGATGAAACTTCAGGATAAAGGTTTATATTTTCAGTATGGTGGATGTACACATAAAAATACATACACAGACCACATTTTATAATTGCCGTTATAAGTTAGGATAACAAGTGACAAATTCCTTAATTTGATAGAAATAAAAACAAATGACACATCATGAAAATAACTAAGTGACTAAACAGAAGAAGAAATTTTTTTCACAAACCCAGATTTGTTTACCGTACTGGCAAGGGTGGGAAGAACAGTGTCATATAATTTCTAGGGAAATCACAGAATGAAAAAAAATTCAAACTGTCATTCTAGAAGATAAAGATCTGAATACCAAGAAATGCGTTAGACTGTGTGCTTCTCACCCTTCAGTCAAAACAAAAATAGAATCATTGGGCAAATTTGTTACAATCATCCAGATATTACAGAATAACTTAGATATTTTAGGGACAGTTATGCATAGGAATAAATATACTGTGTTAAATAACACTGTTAAGTATGCGCCTAATATGTATCAAATGTTTACTTACTCTGTAAGGAATAAAAGATGTTAAGCTTAGTTTCTCCTCTCAGCCATCTCTTCAGCAAGCAGCCATGTGGGCATTTGAGTTCCCAACCCAGTCAGTGTGACCTCAGGCAAGTAACTTAACCTCTCTGAGATCAATTGTTTTTCTAAAAATAAAGTATTACCACTATTGAAATACTAATGAGAAAATTAAATGAAACAAAATATTTGAATTTCTTCTCAAAATTTCTAGCCCACAGTTGGTACTCAATAAATACTAGCTTCATTTGCAGTAACCCTATTCACAGATGACATGATTCTAGACATAGAAAATCTCAAAGATTCCAGAAGAAAGCTACTGGATGTAATAGAAAGATTCAGCAAAGTGGCAGGATACAAGATCGATGCAAAACAATCAGTTGGATTCCTTTATACTAACAAGGAGAACTCCAAAAAGGGAATCAAGAGAACAATGCCAGGTACAATTGCACCCAAAAGGATAAAATAACTAGGAATAAACTTAACCAGGGATGTAAAAGCTTTCTACAATGAAAACTATAAAATACTATGGCAAGAAACTAAAAGAGACCTACATAAATAGAAGAGCATTCCTTGTTCATGGACTGAAAGACTTAACATTGTGCAAGTGTCAATACTACCCAAAGTGATCTATAATGCAGTCTTGATCCAAATTCCAACATCATTCTTTACTGAAATGCAAAAACTAATCACTACCTTTATTTGGAAAGAAAAGAGGCCTGGAATAGCCAAAGAAATATTGAAAAAAAGAAAAAAAAGGAGAAGATTTCACACTTCCTGATTTCAAAACGTACTACTTAATAATACAAAACATACTACAATAATGAAAACAGCATGGTATTGGTTCAATGACAGACACAAAGACCAGTGGAACAGAATTCAGAACTCAGAAGTAAATCTATCCATCAATTAGTAGCTGATTTTCAACAAATTCCATTCAATGAAGAAGAAACAGTCTCTTTAACAAGTGGTGCTAGCAAAACTGGATATCCACTTGGGGAAAAATGAAACGGAATCCATACCTCACACCATACACAAAAACTAACTCAAAGTTGATCAAATACCTAACTTTAAAGCTAAAACTAAAAAGTTCCTGGAATATAAGAAAAAAAACTGTGGAACCTAATTTTCTTTAGAAATAGATCATCAAACACAACTATAAATGCATGAACAACAGAAGACAAATTAGATAACTGGACCTCCTAAAATTAAATACCTATGCTCATCAAAAGACTTTATCAAAAGAGTAAAAAGAGATCCCACAGAATGGGAAAAAAATCTTTGGGAACGACATATCTGATAAAGTTCTAATCTCTAAAATATATAGAAGACTAACTACTCAAAAACAAAAAGACAAACAATCCAATTAAAAAATGGGCAAAGGACATGAGCAGATGCTTTACCAAAGATGACATTTAAGTAGCTAACAAACACAGGAAAGGATGCTCATCAGCCATTAGAGAGATGCAAATCAAAACCACAATGAGATACCATCTCACCCCTGCAAAAATGGTACTAATCAAGAACAAAACAGAAAACAACAAATGCTAGTGAGGTTGTGGGGAGATTGGAACACTGCTGCACTGCTGGTGGGATTGTAAATTGGTTCAACCACTATGGAAAATGGTATGGCACTTCCTCAAAAAGCTAGAAACAGAATTATCCCATAATCCAGCAATCTCACTCCTAGGCATATACCCTAGACATCTAATAGTAGCGACATGAATAGATATATACACACCTATGTTCATAGCAGCATTATTCACAATAGCAAAAAGATGGAAACAACCTAAGTGTCCACCAACAGATGAATGGATAAACAAATTGTGGTACATACACACAATGGAATACTATGCAGTCACAAGGAATAATTATGAGTTCCCAAAATTTATTCTAATGTGGTTGAATCTGGAGGACGTTGTACTGAGTGAAATAAGTCAACCACAAAAGGACAGATATTGTATGATCTCACTATTATAAAAAGACAAGAATAGGTATACGTATAGAAAGCAACGTTCATTAGTGGTTACCAGTGATGGGAGGGAGAGGAAGGGAAATCACTTTCTAGACAGTAGACAGTTGTTAGTTTTGGTGATGGGAAAGGCAATACTGAATAAGTATGAAGTCAGCACTACTTGCCCAAGGTAAATGATGACACTGAGAATTACACAATAATAAAAACAATCTTGTAAATGTTATAATATCTATAATTTTGCAACAACATTAATAACAGCTAAAAATATATGTGTGGTTACATAGATATGTATAGATATATGTACAGGAAAGCACATATGAATATACAAATGTGCATGTACAGGTGTATCTGTAGGCATATATATACACGTTTATGTGTGCTGCACATATTTTGTGGTTGTTAGGTGCCATCCAGTCCATTCTGACTCATAGCTACCCTATGTACAACAGAACGAAACACTGCCCTGCCCTGTGCCATCCCAACAATCATTGCTACGTTTGAGCCCACTGTTGCAGCCACTGTGTCAGTCCATCTCATTGAGGGTCTTCCTCCCTTTCGTTGACCCTCTAATTTACCAAGCATGATGTCCTTCTCCAGGGACTGGCTCCTCCTGATAACATGTCCAAAGTATGTAAGACAAAGTCTCACCATCCTTGCTTCTAAGGAGCATTTTGGCTGTACTTCGTCCAAGACAGAATTGTTCATTCTTCCGGCAGTCCATGGTATACTCAATATTCTTCGCCAACACCACAATTCAAAGGCATCAATTCTTCTTTGGTCTTCCTTATTCATTGTCCAGCTTTTGCATGCATATGAGCCAGTTAAAAACACCATGACTTGGGTCAGGTGCACCTTAGTCCTTAAAGTGACATCTTTGCTTTTTAACACTTAAAGAGATCTTTTGAACCCAATTTGCCCAATGCAATACATCGTTTGATTTCTTGACTATTGCTTCCATGGGCATTGACTGTAGATCAAAGTAAAATGAAATCCTTGACAACTTCAGTTTTTTTTCCATTTATTATGATATTGCTTATTGGTCCAGCTGTGAGGATTTTTGTTTTATTTATAGTAAGGTGCAATCCATACTGAAGGCTGTAGTCTTTGATCTTCATCAATAAGTAGTTCCAGTCCTCTTCACTTGCAGCAAGCAAAGTCGTGTCATCTGCATATCACAGATTGTTAATGAGTATTCCTCCAATCTTGATGCCACGTTCTTCACCATATAGTCCAACTTCTCCGATTATTTGCTCAGCATACAGATTGAATATGCATGTTGAAAGGGTGCAACCCTGATATACACCTTTCCTGATTTTAAACCACTCAGTATCCCCTTGTTCTGTTTGAATGACTGCTTCTTTGTCTATGTACAGGTTCCTCATGAGCACAGTTAAGTTTTCTGTAATTCCCCTTCTTCACAGTGTTACCTATAATTTGTCATGATCCACACAGTCGAATGCCTTTGCACAGTTAATAAACCACAGGTAGACATTTTTCTAGTATTCTCTGCTTTCAGCCAAGATCCATCTGACATCAGAAAGATGAGGTAATTAAAAGATGCACACATATAAAGGAAGCCAGGAAGGCAGGCAGGCAGAGAGGCAGGGAGGCAGGGTGGAAGGGAGGGAGAAAAATGTGCTGTTCCTGAGATGCCATTTAAAAGTACAGGACTAAAATTAGAATGTCTGAATTCTAATCAAGACTCTTTACAGTAAAATCAGTGGACTACATTAGCTTCTCTAAAACAAGGAAGTTGTTCTAGTGAGAAAATGAAGTAAGCTCTGTTTCATTGAGTTTACTTTTGAAATAAATACATTTAAACATGTAGGTTTTTCTCATCTTTCTTGAGAACTGGTTTAGAGATTTTTATCTTATACATAAGATAAAACCTAACCCAGAAGGCAGCTCATAAGGATTTTCCCATTATGAAAAACTACTCATGAACAAATGTTATTACTTCTGAAAGGACAAATTCCCTTTAGCACGGGAACTTAGGTATTTCTTAAAGCAATAAGAGGATACTGAAAGTATTATTTCAAATATTAAGAGAATACTCTAAGACTATTAGTGTCTTCAGTAAATTTAAAGGTAATACAAAATACAAGCATCTCCTCTGACATAAAAGGATGGATTAAAATAAAACTTAACGTTAGAAAGTTATTCGTGACTTCAGCTAAAGACAAAAAGGGATACTTTTTCTGCTGTGTACTATCATTATTGACTCTAGCATACAAGGAATTGGGGAAATCAGGAAAAGTGGTCATAGTCAAAGACTTTTTTGTTGTAATTCAACATTTTTAATCAAGCTCAAAGTTGGCATTTATGAGCCTTATCTTTGGACCCCATTTCCTTTTGAGTGGAGTGACTATTTGCAAGTCACTACCTGTTTTTAAAGAAGGGTCAAAAAATAGAGGAAAGGGTGAAACGAATCAAAATAAAAGAAAAAAAAGACTTGTAAGAGGCAACGATTTGCAAAGATATTTTTCTCAATTAAAAAAAAACTAAAATCTCCCTTTGGACCTCTGGCTGTTAGCTCCTGGTTGTGTTCACTAAGCAATGTAGAGGGTAAGAATTTCATCCTTTGTTCTCTATCTAGGGCTTAATACTATATTTATCAAAGGCAAGAGCAAAATGTGAAATGACAACAGAATGCAAGTCCTGCTGGTGCAGGGAATTAATTTGTGCAGTTTACTGCTATATTGCGATTGCCTAAACAGTCTCATACTAGGTGCTCAGTAAATTATTTTGAGTGAGTATAATGCCTTCAGTTATTAAAGGCAGTAAGCAATGTCAGCGGGACTTAATATACACATTATATTTTCAATAATTTATTCCATAAAACAGCCAATTATCAAATATGCTCATTTAATTTAACTTCCTGTGACATTTGTACTTTCTTAAATTTTAGTGATGTCTGTTTCTTCTATTTTTACTCTTATCTCTTCTAGCTCTTCGTACCCAACAGTAACAAAGCAACTCTGTCTAACTTAGAAGAAAAGTAATTCATTGGAAGGACGGTTGGCATCAGAAAATCCTACCAAGACCATAGCCCAGACTGCCTGTAAGGTCCCTGCCATGGGTGTCTCCGTCACTCCACACTCACTAAGGCACTGTCAGACTCTCAGTAACCCCACTGTCCTGGAACCTGTCTCTCACTATCTAAGGTCAAAGTTAGGAACATCTAGTTAGACAAGTTTTGGGCACGTTCCTGTGTCCTTGCTGTCAGAAAGGGGGGAAAAATATCTATCCCATTTTGGCTTTTGTAGCAGACAGCAGGACTTCTCTCCACCTGTTTATGGAGTCCCCTCAAATAACAAGAATTATCAGATACTAAAGAGTCAAAGGAGCCCTGGTGGCACAGTGGTTAAGAGCTCAGCTGTTAACCTAAAGGTCAGCAGTTTGAATTCACCAGCCCCTCCTTGGATACCCTATGGGGCAGTTCTACTCTGCCTTATAGGGTGGCTATGAGTCTTAATTGACTCGAGGGCAATGGGTTTGGTTTTTGGTTTGTTTAAAGAATCAGAAAAGGGAACAAATGTCCAACTAATCACCGCTTCTCAGCTGTTACGGATTGCGTTGTGTCCCCCAAAATAAGTGTTATAAATTGTAACGCCTATACCTGTGAGTATAACTGCATTTGGAAATAGGATTTTCTTTGTTATGTTAGTAAGGCCATATCAGTGTAGAGTGAGTTTTAAACCAATTGCTTTTGAGATATAAAAAGAGCAGAGCAGACACAGAAGCAAGCAAGCACAGATGGAGGAAGACAGATGCCATGCCACACAAAGATCACCAAGGAATCATGGTACTGAAGCTGAAAAGAGTCAAGGACCTTCCCCAAGAGACAACAGAGAGAAAGACTTCTCCTAGAGCTGGTGCCCTGAATTGGAACTTTTAGCCTCCTAGCTGTGAGAAAATAATTTCTGTTCACTAAAGCCACCTCCTTGTAATGTTTCTGCAGCAGCACTAAGACATCAGAGTTTTTAATTGCTGGAATTTTCTAGAACTCTGGTATCAGCCATCTTCTGTCTCGATCCACACCTTGACTCTGGGGAAGCTCAAGCACTCTCGTGGTGCCTTCAGTTGACACGGTAAATCAAATCTATGTCTCCAATTCCAACCTTTTATCTGAGCTCCAGCCAGTTACTGAATACCTCAACTTGGTTTTCCCAGTGACCCTTCAAAGTCAGCATGTTCATGTCAGAAACCATTATCCCTAGTGCTCTCTATCCTTTTCTGAAACCTGTTACTTCTTATTTCCTATTACTATATGATCATCATCTCTGCCATCACCAACATAAAACCATCTGAAAGACTTCTTAGACTTCTCTCTTTCCCATTCCCTATATTATATTGGTCTTCAAATGCTGCCTCATATATACTCTTCATACTAGTCAAAAAGGATTTCTTATATTTACTCTCAGTGGTTGCTGAGCAGTCACTACTGTTTTGCAGAGGGAAGAACTAATTTGGCATGGAATTTATGTCCTTAAAATTTATGTTATGCATTAAAAAGAAGGAAACAGCATTCATGAAATACTATGGTTGATACTTTAATCACCCACATCCGAAAAACAGGGTAGAAAAACTTTAACGTTTCCCTTTGCAATTCATGCTGTTAACTTTAATGTGTTAATAAAATATATACAATGGGTTCATTACAGGGGCTGTGGGAAACATATCTTTGAGTTTTCTAACTTTTAGTTATTTCACCATTGAGTTTACTGTCAGCAACAGTGCTTTGACATTTAATTTTCTTGCTTAAGAAAACACAAAAAGATCTTTTAATTTTTCATTTTTATAAATATATTTTCCCTTTTTTTCCTGTAAGTCCAATCCAAGACTGAAAAATGTTTTCGAACTTCGTTTAGAAGATTTATTCAACACTATGTCCCAGGAAGACAAGTTGCTATAATGTTCAGAAGATTTAGGCATTCTGGCACCATCCACACATTCAGAAATGTATTATATCATGAGTGGATAAAAATGTATATTTTAATTTTGATATCACAAAGTAGACCAAGGCAACTTTATATTTATTTAAAAAAACAAAAAACAACCAAACCAGCTGCCATAGAGTTAATTCCTACTCATGGTGATCCTAGAGTAGAACTGTACTCCATAGGGTATTCAGTGGCTGTGATCTTTCAAAAGTAAATCACTAGGCCTGCCCTTTCTTCTGAGATGCTTCTAGATAGGTTGCAATTGCCAACCTCTAGGTTATTAGTACAGTGCTTAACCCTTTGCACCAGTCAGAGACTCCTTCACATTTATTACATCATATTACCTCTAAGGGAATCTTTTCAAGCTCTGTTTTTAATAGACAAACACTTTGACTTGGCTGAAAGACCTTGATTCTCCCTGGTCACTTTCTTAACCTCCATATCTGATTAATTACAAAACTCTGAAAATTCCTCTTGGAAAATTTTTCCTGAATATATATATTCCTGTTCTTCATTCCCAATAACACTTTCTCAGCTTAGAAACACACACTGTTTCATTTGAACTATTATTGCAATAATTTCCAAATTTATTATGTTTCAAAGTATTAGTTAGACACACTAGTGAATCGTGAATTAATTTTGAGGTCATTGATCAGTAATTTTTAAAGAACAAAAAAGAATAGAATGGATTAGAATAGAATATAATGTTTCTTGCACATAGTTTTATGAGATTTTGTTTCAGATTTGCAGGAATGTATGTGTATAAGTTTGTATATGTGTAGTAGTCATAGCAGTAAAAGAAGCAGCACTTTGAGCAGATCATAATGGAAAATGTATTTCTGACTACGCTTCTTTGTTAAAAGATGTTGAAAGACATTGTTCTAACAAGTTCCTTGACACTGCGAACCCTGATTTTAACCCATTCTCTCTTTTAGGGATAGGGTCGCTTTGAGTCAGAATCGACCAGACAGCAATGAGTGGGTTTACTATCTTATTAACACGCACATCTGATCATGTTACTATCCTAACTAACAAAAATTTTTCAGTGGCTTCAGTCCAGAATCCTAATCAAGGCTTTCATAACTTGGCCCTACCTTTTCTTCTCAGAATTCTCCATCTACACATCCCATCACCTATCTTAGGTTTGAATCACATCCTTTTCTATCTGTGTCCCTTTATTTATGCTCATGTCTCTGCCTGAAATGATCTCTCTTCTCAAAACACTCTGGAGGCTAACCAGAAAAATTAATATTTGTTCTTAAAACTCAAGGGATAATATCCATTTCTTAAGCAAAACTAATCTCTTTCATTTATGTTCTAAGTACTTACTGATATTTTTATTGTACCACTTATGAAACTGTCGTATTTAGTTTCTTGTATAGGGTTGACATCTGCAATAAAATAAGTAGATATAAACATAATAATAATGAGAGTTATTCTGTGTATTTTGTGTGTTGGAGTGTGTGTAAACTGACAACCTGTTCACAGTGGGTTTTGGTCTCTCCATCTACTAGGAGTACTGCTGATGGTTTAACCCAAGTCCTGAAAACAAACCTGGCTTCTGGACAAGCAAGTTCACATAACTCTGAAAATTGGTCAATTGCTCTTGGATATTTCCCTTATTTAAAGGGGATAGACTCTCCTGGGCTTATAATGATAAATGTTAAGGGAATCTGCCACCTGGATTGGGCCTCTAGGTTTCTAGTTTGTGAGTGCTACACTAAATCTTCTCACTTTCTATGTAATTAATTCAAGTTTTAATATTCAATAGATTAGTTCTGTTAAGAATCTTAAAGATGTTCCATTAGAGAGCTGATATATTGAGAGTTTTTGGAGGTGAGCAAAGGGAAAAAATTGTGAATGAAGTTGGAAATTGCATTTTAACTATTTCAAAAGTTGTAACTAAAATGAAAAAACTGAGAGAACTCATCCTTTGAAGTCTGAATTATTTATATCAAAACAAGAAATATGATCTGTTTTACTGTTATACTTATTTTACGTGATTAGTATCTTCTGTAAGCAGACTGATCATCATTCAAAACAAGCGAGACATTTGGAAGGCTGATATTTTTTTCACTTTGTTTTTCAAAACACCCATAAACCGATACTTACTCCTAAAAAGAGCTGAAACACAAGAATGATAATTAGAAAAAAGAAACCACAGTGTTTAAGCTTTCTTAAAATTGCTAGGGTGCCTCCCCCTCCCTTTTTAAAAATTAAACTGTAACTGTGTCAGTTTGTGGTTTGTAAAACAGAAACTTCAAGTTCTCCTTTAACCAGGATAGCATTCCTCTTTAGGACAAACATCAATAAAATATTGAGACATGCTTAAAAGTCTATTATAGATCAACACTTCTCAAGACTTAGAAATCTTCCTACCAGAAAATTAAAGAACACATCGAAATACCTTTAATATAAAAGGCATCAAATTAAACATTCTAGACATTAATAGTTTTCTTAAATTACATGCAGAAGATAATGCCTGGGGAATTTGAGAAATTAAAGTGAAGGGCAAGTCACGTATATATAACCCCATCGTTGTTTAGTTCATTCTGACTCAGACAGACCCTCTAGGACAGAGCAGAACTACTCCATAGAGTTTCCAAGGAGTGGCTGGTGGATTTGAACTGCCAATCTTTCAGTTAGCAGCAGTAGCTCTTAACCAGTGTGCCATCAGTTAGTTAAAAAACTAAGAATTATTGTTAATGATCTCAATCTTAGAAGCTAAAAAGCATGAAAAGTACATGTACACAAAGCTTTGATGAGATGATATGCATAAAGAACTAGGGGAAGAAGATCTATATAAATATGGCATTCATGGAAAGGGAATTACTTTTCTATTCCAAACAGACCAACTTTAAACTTAATTGCATTCATTTTTATACTTAATGTCTTCTCACTCCTGCTAGCAATGCTTTATTCTTAGCTCTATTATTACTGTTACTGCATTATTTTGTTATTCCTCTCAACATGTCTGTCTCCAACATCAGACTGCAAACTCAAATGGAACAGAACAAGTGGCTTATCTTTATATCCCTAACCAAAAAATAAAAAAAACAAACTCATTGCCATCGAGTCAATTCTGGCTCATAGCAACTAAAGTTCTTCAGAACTTGGAACTTAGTGGCTGTTTGATAACTGTTGAATGAATGTGACTTCAAATTAATGGGACTACTGCTTCAATGAAAATTTTAAAATTTCAAACAAGTGTTCTTTTTTTTAAAATAGTCATAATAAGAAGTCATACATTTATAACAAAGGCAGTACCTTTTTTTTCAAAAAATAGATCTTAATTGTGAATTGCTTTCCTTGGCAATTTATGAATAGCACCAGAAAAACAAAATACAATGAAACTCTCAATTACATATAGGGTCAGCATGCTTTTTGATTCCAGACTCTGCTATGCAGTCTAATCATTTATATAACTCAGTAAATATAGTAAGAGCCATCAGTTAGTACCTTGTGCCAGATACTGTGGCTATCTGGGTTATTTAATCCTTAAACACCCCTATAATTGGGTATTATTAGTCACAGTTCACAAATGAAAGGGAAATAAAAAATGTTCACTTTACAAATACATAGAGTTGGGGTTTTGAACCCAACTTTGAATCCAAAGCACTCTGAATTCAAAGTATGTTTACACAGTATTGAAGTTTCAAATGGTTTTGATTATACAAAGTAACCTGTTCTACCTTACAAGAAAAATACTTGTAACCGATGACAGACTATTCAAAACTACAGGCTAAAAACTCCAGAACTTGAACTTTTACGTTTGTTTAAAAAATATGTATATTACATGCTCAATACCACTCAGGTAGTGTTAGAACTGCAACATACATCCACTACTCTAATATAATAACACCAATGTATACTTCTCAGATTTTAAAAATATTTTTCAAATTAAAACAGTTTTTATTCAAAGATTGAAAACGACATTTGAAGGCAAGGCCAAGATGGTGGAGTAGTCAGATGCTTCTAGTGGACCCTCTTTACAACAAAGACTGGAAAAAAAAAGTGGATCGATTATGTATGGCAGTCAGGGAACCCTGAACATCAAGGGCAGAGTTGAGGAGCTGGACTGAGTGGCAGGGGGAGGGAGAGATGGTTCGGAAGCAGAGAGGAGCTGCCAGACATGACCCAGCGAAAGCCTGAGTCCTTCAGGCCTGATCAGCTCTGGGGTGAGTGGTGAGGCAGGCAAGCAGGAGGGGCATTTTCTGCACCAGGAGAGCCCAGCACCAGAGAGTCTACACGGCCACCCAAAAGCAGTGAGACGCAGCTCTGGATCAGGAGAAAGATAAGTACTTGCGTACAGCCTACAGCATGGATCAAAAACACCTCCCATAGGGAAAAACTTTTCTCCCATTTACTTCCCCGCTCCCTGCCCTGCACTGGGTTCTGAACCGGCTTCAGCAATTGCTGAGTCTCCTGGGCCGGAAGTAGGATCCGTCACACGCAAGGAGCCGTTCTCCCTGCCTTGGAGAGTGAACAAATTAACAAACGGGAAAAAATAAACTGCCAGCTCCCCTAAGCCAAGAACCCAGAGTAGGCACAGCTCCTTTGCCTAGGCACAAGTATAAGGGATCCAAGGACGCTGAGCGCATTTCTCCCTGTATAGATTTGTGTGGGCCCATTTCAACAGCGTAGGCCCTCATTACCAAAGTACAACTTGGTATATACCTGAAGTCTAACTTCAACTATTTCAGCTGTGAAGTGGCACACTCTTGACATTTGACACTGCTTAGCCCATTAAACAGGGTCTTCACCTATCCCAATCAAGGGCCTGAGGACTGGTGGCTCCAACCATGCCACCTAGCCACCTGCGATAGGGGCCCAAGAATAAGAGGTGCCCCCCATTAATTTCTGCCACCAGCACTGGCTGCTCATAGTCTGGCTGCAAAACCCACCCACCTACGTGCTGTAGGAAACAGAGACACGCCATACTCCTAGACATTCAGGGGCGGCTGTCAGCCCCCTGCCTTGCTCAGAGTGTGTCCCCATGCCGCAACCAGATACCTGTGCATATACCCATCACCTATACCTGTCTAGGATTGTAAGTGAGAGCTTATACCACACACTTGGTGGCTATCTACCTGGGCACCTGAGCTGAATCCATACAAGAGGAGTGGGCGGACTCCTGACGTGACATACCTACTAACAGATCTAACCACATGGTGACAGGAAAATAGAGCTTCAAAGTTACCAATAATCAAACTAACTCATATGAGCAGCATATTTGGGCATATCAAAACAAAACAAGAAGATACAGTAAGCAAACATAAAATAAATAAACATAATAACTTATTGCTGGTTCAGAGACAACAATCAATATCTAATCATATAGACAGGCAATCCATGATGGCTTCAGCAAGCTCCCAAAATAAAGAATCTAGAAATTTTCCAGAGGAGGAAAATTTCTTGGAATTACCTGAGACAGAATACAAAAGATTAATATACAGAACAGGAAATTAAGCAAAATGCAGAAAACTCAATAGAGGAAATTAAAAAGATTAGAGAAGAGCATAATGACAAATTTAACAGGCTGCAAGAATCCATAGAGAGACAGCAATCAGAAATCCAGAAGATTAACAATAGAATTTCAGAATTAAACAACTCAATAGAAAGTCGTAGGAGCAGAATTGAGGCAACGGAAGTCAGAATTGGTGAGATTGGAGATAAAGCACTTGATACCAACTTATTTGAGGAAAAATCAGACAAAAGGATTAAAAAAATGAAGAAACCCCAAGAATTATGTGGGACTCTATAAAGAGGAATAACCTACGAGTGATTGGAGTACTGGAAAGGGGTGGAGGGGTACGGGACAGAAAACACAGACAGAATTGTTGAAGATTTGCTGGCAGAAAACTTCCCTGATATCGAGAAAGATGACAAGATATCTATTAAAGATGCTTATCGAACCCCACATAAGGTAGATCCCAAAAGAAAGTCACCAAGTCATATTATAATCAAACTTGCCAAAACCGAAGATAAAAAGAGAATTTAAAGAGTGTCTAGGGATAAACAAAAAGTCATCTACAAAGGAGAGACAATAAGAATAAGCTTGGACTACTCAGCAGAAACCATGCAGGCAAGAAGGCAATGGGATGACATATATAAAGTCTTGAAGGAAAAGAACTGCCAGCCAAGAACTATATATCCAGCAAAACTGTCTCTCAAATATGATGGCAAAATTAGGGCATTTCCAGATAAACAGAAGTTTAGGGAATTTGCAAAACCAAGCCAAAACTACAAGAAATACTAAAGGGAGTCCTCCGGCTAGAAAATCAGTAACATCAGATAACAACCCAAGACTAGAACACAGGACAGAGCAAACAGATATCAACCCAGATAGGGAAGTGACAAAACTAAATCAAAGGTAAAACACTGAAAATAGGGAAAAAGATGTCAATATGTAAAATATGATTACATTACAACAAAAAATAGGGACTTAAAAAAACCACACATTGATTTTTCATATGGAGAGGAAGTCAAGGTGATATACAGAAATAAAAGACTGGTATAAACTTAGACAAATAGGGGTAAATATCAAGGTAGCCACAAAGGAAACTAACAATCCTAGAAGTCAAAATAGAAAAATATAAAGACTCAGCAAATACAAAATCAACAACAATGAAAAAGATGAAAAGAAAATACATTAAAAAAAAAATGACTCAGCACAGAAAATTAAGTGGAAAAAGAAACTGTCAACAACACACAGAAAAAGACTTCAAAATGACAGCACCGAACTCATACCTATCAATAATTGTGCTCAATGTAAATGGACTAAATGTACAAAAAGAGACAGAGAGCACCAGACTGGATAAAAAAACATGATCCATCTATATGCTGCCTACAAGAGGCACACCTTAGACTTAAAGACACAAACTAAAACTCAAAGGATGGAAAAAATATATCAAGCAAATAACACTCAAAAAAGAGCAGGAGTGAGAACATTAATCTCTGACAAAATAGACTTTAAAGTAAAATCCACCACAAAGGATAAAGAAGGACACTATATAATGATTAAAGATCAATACACCAGGAGGATATAATAAATATTTACATACCCAATGGCAGGGCTCCAAAATACATAAAACAAACTCAGAGAACACTGAAAAGAGAGATAGACAGCTCCACAATAGTAGTAGGAGACTTCAGCACACCACTTTCAGTGAAGGACAGAACATCCAGAAAGAAGCTCAACAAAGACACGTAATTGTTAAATGCTGCAATCAACCAACTTGATCTCATAGGCATATACCGAACACCCCACCCAACAGCAGCCAAGTATACTTTCTTTTCCAAAGTATGTGGAACATTCTCCTGAATAGACTACATATTATGACATAAAGCAAGCCTTAACAAAATCCGAGCATCGAAATATTACAAAGCATTTTCTCTGATCATAAAGCCAAAAAAGTAGAAATCAACAACAGAAAAAGCAAGGGAAAAAAAAAATCAAACACATGGAAGATGAACAACACCTTGCTCAAAAACTACTGGGTTATAGAAGAAATTAAGGATGGAGTAAAGAAATTCATAGACTCAAATGAGAATGAAAATACTTCCTACCAGAACATTTGGGACACAGCAAAAGCAGTGCTCAGAGGTCAGTTTATAGCAATAAATGCACACATCCAAAAAGAAGAAAGGGCCATAATCAAAACATTAACCCTACAACAGGAACAAGTAGAAAGACAGCAGCAAAAGAAGACCTCTGGCACCAGAAAAAAGGAAACAATAAGAATTAGAGC
>NW_004443968.1:17293708-17295960 GCF_000243295.1 Trichechus manatus latirostris
AAGAGGAAATCACCAAATCGATACACTTTACAATAGCCCCCAAGAAGATAAAATACTTAGGAATAAATCTAACAAGAGTAGTAAAATACCTATATAATGAAAACTACAAGACAGTACTGCAAGAAACCAAAAGAGACCTGCATAAGTGGAAAAACATACCTTGCTCATGGATAGGAAGACTCAACATTGTGAAAATTTCAGTTCTATCCAAAGTGATCTACAGATACAATGCAATCCCGATCCAAATACCACCATCATTTTATAATGAGATGGAGAAAAAAATCACCAACTTCATATGGAAAGGGAAGAGGCCTCTAATAAGTAAAGCATTACTCAAGAAGAAGAACAAAGTGGGAGGCCTCACACTACCTGATTTTAGAACCTATCATACCGCCACAGTAGTCAAGACAGCCTGGTACTGGTACAAAACAGAATTGAGAATCAAAACATAAATTCATCCATCTATGAGCAGCTAATATTTGACAAAGGCCCAAAGTCCATTAATTGAGGAAAAGACAGTCTCTAACAAATAGTGCTGGCATAACTGGATATCCATCTGCAAAAAACTGAAACAAGACCCATACCTCACACCATGCACAAAAACTAACTCACAATGGAGCAAAAATTTAAATATAAAATTGATAACAATAAAGATCAGAGAAGAAAAAATAAGGATAATACTAGGAATCTTAATACATGGCATGAACACAATACAAAGCATAAGTAACAATGCACAAGCATCGGAAGAGAGCATAGATAACTGGGAGCTCTAAAAATCAAACACTTATGCTCATCAAAAGACGTCACCAAAAGAGTAAAAAGACAACCTACAGAATGGGAAAAAAATTTGGGCTATGACATATCCGATCAGCATCTAATCTCTAAAATCTATGAGATACTGCAAAACTTCAACAACAAAAAGACAAATAACCCAATTATAAAATGGGCAAAGGATATGAACACGCACTTTGCCAAAGAAGATATTCAGGCTGCTAACAGACAAATGAAGAAATGCTCAGGATCATTAGTCATTAGAGAAATGCAGATCAAAAGTACAATGAGATATCATGTCACCCCAACAAGGCTAGCATTAATCCAAAAAACACAAAATAATAAATGCTGGAGAGGTTGTGGAGAGACTGGAAGACTTATACACTGTTGGTGGGAATGTAAAATGGTACAACCAGTTTGGAAATCGATTTGGCACTTCCTTAAAAAGCTAGAAATAGAAATACCATATGATTCAGCTATCCCGCTCCTTGAAATATATCCTAGAGAAATAACAGCCATCACACGAATAGATATATGCACAGCCATGTTCACTGCAGCACCGTTCACAGTAGCAAAAAAATGGAAACAATCTAGGTGCCCATCAGTGGACGAATTGATACACAAATTGTGGAATATCCACACAATGGAATACTACGCAGCAGTAAAGAACAAGGATGAAGCTGTGAATCGTCTTATAACATGGAAGAATCTGGAGGTCATTATGCTAAGTGAATTTAGTCAGTCACAGAAGGACAAATATTGTATAAGACCACTATTACAAGAACTGAAGAAAAGATTTAAACACAGAAGAAAATATTCTTTGATGGTTATGAGGGTGGGGAGCGAGGGTGAGGGTTATTTACTAACTAGATAGGCGATAAGAATTATCTTAGGTGAAGGGAAGGACTGCACACACTATAGAGAAAGTCAGCTAAGAAGTTTCCTGAATACAATTAAACACTTTGAAGGACAGAGTAGCAGGGGTAGGAGTCTGGGGACCATGCTTTCAGGGGACATCTATGTCAATTGGCATAACAAAGCTTATCTAGAAAATGTTCTGCCTCTTAATTTAGTGAGTGGCATCTGGGGTCTTAAAAGCTTGCAAGTGTCAATCGGCATAACAAAGTTTATAAAGACAATGTTGTACATTCTACCTTGGTGAGTAGTGTCTCAGGTCTTAAAAGCCTGAGTGCAGCCATCTAAGATACTCCACTGGTCTCATCCTTTTGGGAGCAAGGGAGAATGAAGAGAACAGGATATGAGGAAAAGATTAGTCGGAAGGACTAATAGACCACAGCTACCAAGGCCTCCACCAGACTGAGTCCAGTACATCTTGATGGTGCCCGGCTACCACCACTGACTGCTCTGACCAGGATCACAACAGAGGGTTCTGGACAGAAGTGGAGAAGGATGTAGAACAAAATTCTAACACACACAAAAAAGACCAGATTTACTGGCCTAAAGGAGACTGGAGAAACCCC
>NW_004443968.1:17296625-17302509 GCF_000243295.1 Trichechus manatus latirostris
ACTTCATCAGCCTGACACCAGAAGAAGTAAATGGTGCCTGGCTACCACCAATGACTGCCCTGACAGGGAATACAACAGAGAGTCCCTGATTGAGCAGGAGAAAGGTGGGGTGCAGAACTCAAATTCTAGAAAGAAGACCAGACTTAATGGTCTGACTGAGACTGGAGGAACTCCAGAAAGTATGGCCCCCAGATTCTCTATCAGCCCAGAACTAAAACAATTTTTGAGGCCAACTCTTCAGACAGGGATTGGATGGGACTGTGGAACATAAGGTGATACTTGTGAGGAGTGTGCCTCTTAGCTCAATTAGGTACAAGAGACTAAACGGGCAGCTTCTGTCTGGAGGTGAGATGGGAAGGCAGAGAGGGTTAGAAGCTGGTTGAATGGACATGGGAAATAAAGGGTGGAAAGCAGGAGTGTGCTGTAACAGTATAGGGAGAGCAATTAGAGTCACATAACAATGTATGTATAAATTTTTGTATGGGAGGCTAACTTGAAATGCAAACTTTATTTAAACTACAAGAATAAAAAAAAACTCTTACAAAAAAAATTAAAAAGAATGTTAAGGCTCACTGAACTGGGAAACATACACACACACACAGACTCACACACACACACACACACACACACACAAATAGTAAAAAAGCACTCCACCAAAAACAGAAGTTAATTTTACTGGAGATTATACACATACACACCAATATTGTTTGTAAATCCCTCTCTAAAAGTTAAACACTGTTAACACTTTGGTACCATACTGACTGCCAACATTCTAAAAAAAAAGTTTTCAGTAATGGCATAGGTCATATAATATGCTGAAAACATTGCATCTTGTGGTTCTAGGTATCTTAGTGGTTACCAGTAAAGTAGATATGGGAAGTAGGAGGTATTATCTCCCAGAAAATTGCTCAGGGTCTTTTCCCCAAAATTACGCTAAACACTGTTGATGTAAAATAGCTTCTCTCTCTTTTGCTAATACTAGTACTTACTGGTTCTTCTTATTATTGAACGTGTTGTGACTTCGCAAGTCCCCAACCTCATCACATGTATAATAATGGACATGAATCATTAAATATTAAGTTCGCCTATCTTTTCCTGTTTTTAGCCTTAAGTAAAATTCCAAATAATTTTCAAAACTAAAAGATGCAGTTCCTAACCTTGCCACACATGGCTTCTCGTATTCTGGTGTTTCCTATGTCTCTATGTTAATTCTTACACCAATTTACCTTAAAGGTACTTACACATACATTGGTGCATGCATGCATGCAACACACACACAGTCACCCTCTAAACTCCAGTAGTACTGGACCATTCATATTTTCCATGCAACTGCCTCTGTGCCTTTATAAATGATGTTCCTCCTATTTGAAAAGCTTAGTTCTACCATACCCCCTTTGCTGCCTTTTTAAGTTTCATCTCATGGTCCCTCTTCCTGGAAGCTTTTCCTGACTCTTCAGGAGTTTTAGATTCTTTTTCTCTGTGTTCTGTTACCCAGCACAGTCTGAGGGAATGGTCTCTAGCAGTGATCATCACACTCTGACATAGTTGTTGGCTTCCATGCATGTGTTTTATTTCTGCAAAAATGAAAACTACGTAAGAGTAGAGACTATGTGTCATTAGTTTTTGTATTTCCTAGTATCTGTCACAGTGCCTAGCACTTTAGGAAAAAAAACAGCAAACATGTAAAAAAAAAAAAAAATTAAGTTTGCTTTTATTTGTGATGCAGCTTTCCTGATTTTAAGGCATGACACTTGTTTGCACTCATCAGGAGAAAACACAATAGTTCTGGACCAAAGAAAACAAAAAAAGCCAGATTAGAGAATGTAGCATTAAATGGAAAATGTTGTTTCCACTAGTTGACCAATAAGGAGGAAATTTATGACTTCCAGCCAACATGGCACTATAAACAGAAGCACCATGTCATCCCTCCACAGCAAAGGCCTGAAAAACTAAGTCAAACAGAGACAAACACCAATCCTGAAACCCTAAGCATCAAAGGAAGAGATAAAGAACTCAGCTAAGCACCGAATGGAATAAGAAACTGACAGAGAACAGAGAATGAGGAGAGATATGTGCAGAGGTCCTCTATCAGGTAACGCAGAATGGATTTGTCATCTCGGACTCCTGTCAGAGATCAGCGAACAGGGAGTACAGGAAAGTAGCTTCATGGAGCTTACATCAGGAGACAGAAAAACCGGTAACCTGCTATATATGCTTTCTCACCCCCTACCCTTCTTCACACATACTTGACCTCTTCTGCTTCCTGTGGCCACATTCTCTTGACCCAGAAGCACCAGCTTCAGCGCTATGCCACTTGAATTCTACCTGCCACACTGGCGGGCTCCCTGAGTGCATTTGTTTGTTGCTAGTGTTGCTATTTTCTGCTTCTTTTGGTTTCTTCCATACCTTACAACACCTCCCCCTCTTTTCTCACAAATACCTGGCTCCAAGTGCCATCTTTGCTTCTTCCTGAAAGGTTGTGAAATGCCCCTCAACTGTGAAACTGCTTCCTGGCCCACGCCACCAGGCGAGTGTGATACCCGGGGCTTTTTTCTTTGATTGTTTTAATTTGTTCTGTTTTTATTTCTTGTTTGTTTGTTTTCCTTTTTTTTTCTTGGCTTGGGAGCCACTTCTAGCCGGGTGGACTGCATGACTTGGGAGCTACTTTCTCAGTCTGTGCAGCTGCACAGTGGGATCCCTGGGACCATTTTTTTTGTTTTCTTGTCTTTTGTTTCCTTTTTTTTTTTTGCTTTTTTTTTTTTTTTAATGTTCTCACTTTCCCTTTTGGTCTTTCTTCATTTCTCAGGTTCTTGTCTCTCTATACTTACCTTCTTTTCCTATTTCCTGAATATCTAGTACCGTGTGACACCTCTACCCCTTCTAGTCAGGCTGTAATTAATGGCCGGGGAGCCACTTCCCCAGTCTTCACAGCCACACCAGTGGGATCACTGGGGGCTTTACTTTTCTTTTATTTTCTAATTTCTATTTTTTCATTTATTTTTTCTTATACACTTTACTTTTTTTTTCTTTTTTGTATTTCTCCATTTCTTGGTCTCTCGTCTTTCCACTCCAATGGCAAGCTCTTTTAGCACTCTTTTTTGTTTGTTTGCTTGTTTTTGGCTCCTGTTTCTCTCTCCTCTCTCTCTTCTTTCCCATACCCATCTTAGCTCCACACATCATAATCTGCCCCCTCTTTCCTGCCTACCTGCACCATGCACTGAATATCACACCCAAAGAGCAGCACAGGCACAGCCTACTGGAACCTGCCCTGCATTGATTCCCAGCCCACCCTGTCAGTCCTAGTATATGCCACAAACAACCCATCCCAGCAACTCCCCTTCAGCTAGACCTGCCCTGCTGTACAAAAGCTCAGAGGCTAACCCTGCCCATTGGACAAGGAGGTATGAAAAATATCATGCCAACAGACAAGCAATCAACAAAGAATGTCCAGCTTGCCTGCTCAGACATAACCAAATAAAACAAAAAAGCAGGATGAAACAAATAAGTCTAAAATCAATAAACAAGGAAAATAACTACTGAATATACTGAAGACAGCAGGCAATATCAAAACATATACAAAAACAGGACAGGATGGTTGCAGTAGGTGTCCAAAATAAAACACTAGATGACTTTAGAGTAGAAGAAAAGGCACTAGAACTACCTGATAGTTAACTCAAATCTCTAATATGCAGAGGTATCTATGAGTTGAAGCAAAAAACAGAAAAAAAATGTGGAAAAAATAGACAAATTCATGGAAAATACAGACAAAAAATGGAAGAATACAGGAAAATAATACAGGAATAAAATGTCAAAATAAATTCACAACTAGAGATCATACAGAAACAACAATTAGAAATCCAAAAGATAAACAACAAGATTTCAGAAATGGACGGTGTCATCGAAGGGATGAGGAGCAGGTTTGAAATGATGGAAGACAGGATCAGTGAAATTGAAGACAAACACATGAATACAACACTGTGGAAAAATCAGAAAAAAGAATGAAGAAAAATGAAGAAACCCCGAGAATTACATGGGATACAATCAAAAGCAAAAAACTGTGAGTGATCAGAGTTCCAGAACAGTGGGAGAAAATGTAAAACACAGAGAGGATCATTAAAGAACTGCCGACAGAAAATTTCCCCAATATCATAAAAGATGAAAAGCTGACCACCCAAGAAGCTCAACGAACCCCTTATAGGACAGACGCCAAAAGAAAATCACCAAGACATATCATAACCACACTCGCTAAAACCAAAGACAAACAAAGAGTCCTGAGAGCAGCTCGAGAAAAACAAAAAGTCACCAACAGAGGAGAAAATAAGACTAAGCTCGGATTATTCAGCAGAAGCTATGCAGGCAAGAAGGCAATGGGATGACATATATAAAATCTTGAAAGGAAAAAAATGCCAGCCAAGAATAATGTACCCTGCAAAACACTGATTCAAATATGATAGTGAAATTAGGACATTTCCAGACAAACAGAAATTAAGGGGATATGTAAAAACCAATCTAAACTTACAAGAATTATTAAAGAGAGTCCTTCGGCCTGATGACAAGCAAAATCAGACCACAGGCTGAATCTAGGAAGCAGGATTGTACCAGCCATATACAACCTAGTAAATGAACTCACAAGGACTGTCCAAAATCAAAAGAATTACAACAGGGAACCAGAGAGATCAATCTGTAATGACAACAATATCAGAACAATAAAAGAGGGAATAAATGGTGTAGGTATAGAACATTCTAATGGAGAGGAAGGTAAGGTGATACTAAGTAATAACAGACTGGATCAAACCTAGGAAGATACAAGTAAATTTCAAGGCAACCACAAAGAAAGTTAACAAAACTATTCATCAAAATGAAGAAAAACACAAAGTCTCAGTAAAAACAAAATCTACAGAGACAAAAGAAATGAAAAAAAAATCATAAACAAAAGGAATTTAGCACAAGAGAGTAAAAGGAACAAAGACAAGGTCAGCACCACAAAAAAAAAGCACTACAAAATGACAGCAATAAACTCTCACCTATCAATAATTAAACAGAATGTAAATGGACTCAACACACCCATAAAGAGGTATAGAGTGACAGAATGGATAAAAAAACAGGATTTATCCCTATGCTGTCTACAAGAGACACACTTTAGAAACAAAGGTATAAATTTATTAAAAATCAAAGGATGGAAAAAAATATATATCAAGGAAACAGCTACCAAAAATGAGCAGGAATGGCAATACTAATCTCAGATAAAATAGACATTAAAACAAAATCCACCATAAAAGACAAAGAAGGACATTATATAGTTATTAAAGGGACAATCCATTGTGAAGACATACCATAATAAACATCAATGCCCCCAATGACTGGGCTCCAAAATACATAAAACAAACTCTAACGGCACTGAAAAGAGAAATTGACAGTTCCACAATAATAGTAAGAGACTTCAACACACCTCTCTCGGCAAAACAGAACATCTAGAAAGAAACTCAACAAAGATACGGAAGACCTAAAGGGCACAATTAGCCAACCTGACATCATAGGCATACAGAAAGCACTCCACCTAACAGCTGGAAAGTACATATTCTTTTCCAATGCACATAGAACCTTCTCCAGAATAGACCACATCTTAGGTCACAGAGCAATCTTCAACAAGATCCAAAACATTGAGATAATACAAAGTATCTTCTCTGACCACAGTTTCATCAAGGTAGAAATTAACAACAGGAAGAGCAAAGAAAGAAAATGAAATACATAGAAACTGAATAACACACTGCTTACAAACCACTGGGTAATAGAAGAAATCAGAGATGGATTCAAAAAATTCCTAGAATCAAACGAGAATGAAAACACATCATACCAAAACCTTTGGGACACAGCAAAGGCAGTC